>NW_027021201.1:0-22053 GCF_036884655.1 Musa acuminata AAA Group | reverse complement strand
AGTGGATTTATCGATGAGTCAAAAAGAAAAATTTAAAAAACACTACAGATATGATCTTTTATCACATGAATATATAAATTATGGGGATAGTAAGGACTCATACACACTGAAACCCGAATCGTTTTATGTATTGCTAAATATGACTATTGATGATTACCTAAAAAAAGGATATTTTATTGATACCCATAAAAATCTGGATAGAAAATATTTGGATTATAGAATTCTTCATTTTTGCCTTAGAAACAATAGTGATATTGAGAACAATAGTGATATTGAGAACAATAGTGATATTGAGAACAATAGTGATATTGAGGACTGGACCGATATGTATATCGGTACCGAAATTTATAAAAATACTAATAAAAATACTAAGACTAAGACTCATCAAAAAAAAATTTTTGATTGGATGGGAATGAATCGAAATTATTCTACCATATCAAATCTAGAACCTTGGTTCTTCCCAGAATTTGTGTTACCTTTTGATGCATATAAGATTAAACCGTGGATCATACCAATCAAATTACTTCTTTCTAATATTTATTATGAAAATGATATTAGTCAAAATCAAAATGAAAAAAATATTAGTCAAAATCAAAATGAAAAAAATATTAGTCAAAATCAAAATAAAAAAAATATTAGTCAAAATCAAAATAAAAAAAATATTAGTCAAAATCAAAATAAAAAAAATATTAGTCAAAATCAAAATAAAAAAAATATTAGTCAAAATCAAAATAAAAAAAATATTAGTCAAAATCAAAATAAAAAAAATATTAGTCAAAATCAAAATAAAAAAAATATTAGTCAAAATCAAAACATCAAAGATTCCGTTAAAATAGAATTTCAAAATTCCAACCAAGAAAAAGAGGGTCAATCAAATCTTGTATCAGATCCACAAAAACAAAACCAAAAGGAATATCTTGAAGAGGATTGCACGAGATCAAACATTAAAAAAGGTAAAAAAAAAAAAAAAACAATCCAAGAAAAATAAGGAAGGAGAACTAGATTTGTTCCTGAAAAAATATTTTATTTTTCAATTAAGATGGGATGACCCCTTGAATCAAAAAATTATTAATAATGTTAGGATATATTGTCTCCTACTTAGATTGATAAATCCAAGGGAAATTGCTATATCCTCGATTCAAAGAGGAGAGATGCATCTGGATGTAATGCTGATTCAGAAAGATCTAGCTCTTACAGAATTAATAAAAAGGGGAATATTAATTATCGAACCAATTCGTCTATCTTTAAGAAGGGATGGAAAATTCATTATATATCAAACCATAAGTATTTCATTGATCGATAAGAGTAAACACCAAATTAATAGAAAATACATAAAGAAAAGATATGTTGATAAGAATAATTTGAAAAAATCCACTGGACGACATGGCAATATATTTGTGAATGGGGATCAAGATCATTATAATTTCTTTGTTCCTGAAAATATTCTATCTCCTAGACGTCGTAGAGAATTGAGAATTCTAATTTGTTTCAACTCTCATAATCGGGATATTGTGAATAGAAATCCAGTATTTTGCAACGAAAACAACATAAGAAACTCTGAACAATTTTTGAATGAGGACAAACGTCTTAATACGGATTTAAATAAATTAATTAAATGCAAATTGTTTCTTTGGCCCAATTACCGATTAGAAGATTTAGCTTGTATGAATCGCTATTGGTTTGATACCAATAATGGTAGTCGTTTCAGTATGTCAAGGATACGTATGTATCCACGATTCAGAATTATTTAATAGTATATTTCCTATATATCACATGCCGTTTTCAGTAAATAAAAACCGAAAGATGTACGCATATGGTGTGTTACGTTCTGGTACATGATACGTATTTACTTGTGTATCAATTCAATTGAATCTAGAAAGAAATCTACAGAATCTTTTTAGGTGCAAAGAAATCATTCTCTTTCGTAAATGCAGAAATATATTATCCTTTTCTTTTCTATCTAAATCAAATGGAAAATTTGATTTAGATAGAAACGGATAAATCTAAATTTTTGCGTGTACTAGATTAAAAAAAATTGACATAATATAATAATTATTATTTTATTTTTCCTGATCGGTAAAATCCATGGCATGGAAAAGAAAGAAAAGAAAAAGATAAAAAAAGTTTTATGGTCAAAAATTCATTCATTTCACTTCTTCCACAAGAAGAAAAAGAAGAAAACAGGGGTTCTGTTGAATTTCAAGTATTAAGTTTCACCAATAAGATACGAAGACTTACTTCACATTTGGAATTGCACAAAAGAGATTTTTTATCACAAAGAGGTCTACAAAAAATTCTGAGAAAACGTCAACGTCTGCTGGCTTATTTGTCAAAGAAAAATAGAGCGCGTTATAAGAAATTAATTGACCAGTTGGATATTCGGGAGCCAAAAAATCGTTAATTAAATCGTTTGAATTAGTATAGTAGTTATTAGATTTTTTATTTTGATGAACCTCCTACTTTTTTGAGGAATTCATGAAATAATGAATTAAGGAAGAAAAGATATGACTGTACCGGCTACAAAAAAAGATTTCATGATAGTTAATATGGGTCCTCACCACCCATCAATGCATGGTGTTCTTCGACTGATCGTTACTCTCGATGGTGAAGATGTTATTGACTGTGAACCCATATTGGGCTATTTACACAGAGGGATGGAAAAAATAGCGGAAAACCGAACAATTATACAATATCTGCCTTATGTAACACGTTGGGATTATTTAGCTACTATGTTCACAGAGGCAATAACGGTAAATGCACCAGAACAACTGGAAAATGTTCAAGTACCTAAAAGGGCTAGCTATATCAGAGTAATTATGCTGGAGCTGAGCCGTATAGCTTCTCATTTGTTATGGCTTGGGCCTTTTATGGCGGATATCGGCGCGCAGACTCCCTTTTTCTATATTTTCAGAGAGAGAGAATTGATATATGATTTATTCGAAGCCGCCACAGGTATGCGAATGATGCATAATTATTTCCGCATCGGAGGAGTAGCTGCCGATCTACCTTATGGCTGGATAGATAAATGTTTGGATTTTTGCGATTATTTTTTAACAGGAATTGTTGAATATCAAAAACTCATTACGCGAAATCCCATTTTTTTGGAGCGAGTCGAAGGAGTGGGCATTATTGGTGGAGAGGAAGCAATAAATTGGGGTTTATCAGGACCGATGTTACGAGCTTCTGGAACACAATGGGATCTTCGTAAAATTGATAATTATGAGTGTTACAATGAATTCGATTGGGAAGTCCAATGGCAAAAAGAAGGAGATTCGTTAGCTCGTTATTTAGTACGAATCGGTGAAATGAGGGAATCTATAAAAATAATTCAACAGGCTCTAGAAGGAATTCCTGGAGGACCCTATGAGAATTTAGAAGTCCGACGCTTTGATAGAGCAAAAAATTCCGAATGGAATGATTTTGAATATAGATTTATTAGTAAAAAACCTTCACCCAATTTTGAATTGTCGAAACAAGAACTTTACGTGAGAGTAGAAGCCCCAAAAGGGGAATTAGGAATTTATTTGATAGGAGATAATAGTGTTTTCCCTTGGAGATGGAAAATTCGTCCACCCGGCTTCATAAATTTGCAAATTCTTCCTCAGCTAGTTAAAAGAATGAAATTGGCTGATATCATGACGATACTAGGTAGTATAGATATCATTATGGGAGAGGTTGATCGTTGAAATGATAATTGATACGACAGAAGTACAAACTATCAATTCTTTTTCTATATCGGAATCCTTAAAAGAAGTATATGGACTCATATGGATCTTTGTACCCATTTTGACCCTTATATTGGGAATTACAATAGGGGTACTAGTAATTGTGTGGTTAGAAAGAGAAATATCTGCAGCGATACAACAACGTATTGGGCCTGAATATGCCGGCCCCTTGGGAATTCTTCAAGCTCTAGCAGATGGAACTAAACTACTTTTTAAAGAAGACCTTCTCCCATCTAGAGGAGATGTTCGTTTGTTTAGTATTGGACCGTCTATAGTGGTCATATCAATTCTACTAAGTTATTTAGTAATTCCTTTTGGGTATCGCCTCATTTTAGCCGATCTCAGTATAGGTGTTTTTTTATGGGTCGCCATTTCAAGTATTGCTCCTATTGGGCTTCTTATGTCAGGATACGGATCGAATAATAAATATTCCTTTTCAGGTGGTCTACGAGCTGCTGCTCAATCTATTAGTTATGAAATACCATTAACTCTATGTGTGTTATCAATATCTCTACGTGTGATTCGTTGAACATGAACTTTATACTTCTTTCCTAGAAGTAAAGGAAAGAAGTTGAATGTAATGTATTGAATAGGTATTTTATTTTTTATTCATCATTCGGGTCAATGAGTTAAACCAGATAGTTATATGAGTGAAACAAAACAACTTAGAAGTTTGCAGTAAGAAGATAAAATCTCATTTCATATGTACAAGAATAAAGTTGAAGTAAACATAAGCAGTGTAAACTGTTTACCCCAAGATTAAGATTCTTTCATTAGTCATCATATCTTGGAGCGGGTGTAAAAGATCAACTGTATGGAGTTTTCATTACTGTCTTGTATTTATTACCATGCCGTAGATCAATCAAAAATCAGTGGACGGTTAGGAACACCAAAGTGCACAAAGGATTAGTAATAGAGATAATGTAAGGTATCAAAAAAAGAGATATTTCTACAATTTATAAAACGAATAAAAATAGGGACTTTAAGTTGGTAGAAATGATCAAGCAGTACTTCCCTACGATTCCGATCTAGAGTATGCTCCTATTCACTGATTAAAGAAATGACTATCCAGAACGAATTAATCCCTTATTCTTTTTTTTTCAAAGTACCCTCTTCTGAGATAGAAGAACAGGAACAAAAGAAATGGAATGTAATAATCGAATTAATAAAAAAAAGATATTTATTTATTCTTTTTTCCCATCCATATGGGTGGAATTCCTATCACAATTAATGGACTAATTCCTAATTCTTTAAATTCTTTAGATTTATTGATATAACGAGTATTTTATTGAAGGGCTGAGTTATTACCGAACAAAGAAAAATACATTTTTATTATCATAAGGGATGAGATTAATTCCGAAGCACTTTTTCTTATTCTAGCAAACGGAATTCCATTGGTTTAATTTCGGACTCTCTGATATATCTTTATTCTAGTTATCCCAAAAGAAAAGGGGTGATAATATCGAACTAGTCCTTACATTTATTTGTGGCCATAGAGGAGCCGTATGAAGCTGAGGTCTCATGTACGGTTTTGGAATAGCGATGGAAACAGTAATGTTATTATCGACTATAATTATCTAACAGTTCAAGTACAGTTGATATAGTTGAAGCACAGTCCAAATATGGCTTTTGGGGGTGGAATCTATGGCGTCAGCCCATAGGATTTATAGTTTTCATAATTTCTTCTCTAGCTGAATGTGAGAGATTGCCCTTTGATTTACCAGAAGCAGAGGAGGAATTAGTAGCAGGTTATCAAACCGAATATTCTGGTATCAGATTTGGTTTATTTTATCTTGCTTCTTACCTAAATCTATTAGCTTCTTCGTTATTCGTAACGGTTCTTTACTTAGGTGGGTGGAATTTATCTATTCCGTACATATCCATTCCTGAGCTTTTCGGAATAAAAAAAATAGCTGGAGTCTTTGGAATGACAATTGGTATCTTTATTACATTAGTTAAAGCTTATTTGTTTCTGTTCATTTCTATCACAACAAGATGGACTTTACCTAGGATGAGAATGGACCAGCTATTAAATCTTGGATGGAAATTTCTTTTACCTATTTCTTTGGGTAATCTATTATTGACAACTTCTTCCCAACTTGTTTCACTATAAAATAACAGAATACGATAACGATATTCTAGATTCATAACCTCTTTCAAACAAGAGAAAGAAACATCAATTTATTTATGGATATCTACAATATGTTTCCCATGGTAACTGGGTTCATGAATTATGGTCAACAAACAATACGAGCTGCAAGGTATATTGGTCAAAGTTTCATAATTACCTTATCCCACACAAACCGTTTACCTGTAACTATTCAATATCCTTATGAGAAATCAATTACGTCAGAACGTTTTCGTGGTCGAATTCACTTTGAATTTGATAAATGTATTGCTTGCGAAGTATGTGTTCGTGTATGCCCAATAGATCTACCTGTTGTTGATTGGAGATTGGAAAGAGATATGAAAAAGAAACAATTGCTTAATTATAGTATTGATTTCGGGGTCTGTATATTTTGTGGTAACTGTGTCGAGTATTGTCCAACAAACTGTTTATCAATGACTGAAGAATATGAGCTTTCTACTTATGATCGTCACGAATTGAATTATAATCAAATTGCTTTGAGTCGGTTACCAATGTCAGTAATTGAAGATTACACAATTCAAACAGTTATGAATTCGACTCAAATCAAAATAGATAAAGATAAACCCTTTGATTCAAGAACGATTACCGATTACTAAGATTTTGTTTTGATATAAAAGATCAAAACTTTTTTATTTTGGTTGGTCAGTAACTACAAATAATAATTAGTAACTATAGATTTAATTAGTAACTATAGATTGGTGAGAATCACTCTTTGATTTAAACTTATAATATTTTTATCACGGGAATTTCGAAATATACAATTTCAACTACTTTTTTTATTCTTTTTCTTTTGGATAAAAAGTAAGTAGGATTGGCCCAATAAAATAATTATATCTATATATAAAATTAATATTAAATTAATCCATATTAAGATTTAATTCAATTAGGAACATATCATATACAATAAAAATGGGGTAACCCTTTTCCTTTCCTGGACCATTTAGTAAGGTCATGATTTGACTTATATATTTTTTTTTTTACATATTATACATAATGGATTTACCTGGACCAATACATGATATTCTTGTAGCATTTCTGGGGTCAGTTCTTATATTAGGGGGTCTGGGGGTAGTATTACTTACCAATCCTATTTATTCTGCTTTTTCATTGGGATTGGTTCTTGTTTGTATATCCTTATTCTACATTCCATCGAACTCTTTTTTTGTAGCTGCCGCACAGCTACTTATTTATGTGGGAGCCGTAAATGTCTTAATCATATTTGCGGTAATGTTCATGAATGGTTCAGAATATTCCAATGATTCGTATTTTTGGACCATTGGAGATGGAGTCACTTCACTGGTTTGTACAAGTATTCTTTTTTCACTAATTACTACTATACCAGATACGTCATGGTACGGAATTATTTGGACTACAAGATCAAACCAGATTATAGAACAGGACCTAATAAGTAACGTTCAACAAATTGGGATTCATTTATCGACAGATTTTTATCTTCCCTTTGAACTAATTTCTATAATTCTTTTAGTTTCCTTGATAGGTGCAATTACTATGGCTCGCCAATAATAA
This sequence comes from Musa acuminata AAA Group, assembly GCF_036884655.1. Classification (NCBI taxonomy): domain Eukaryota; kingdom Viridiplantae; phylum Streptophyta; class Magnoliopsida; order Zingiberales; family Musaceae; genus Musa; species Musa acuminata. The sequence continues at coordinate 14,652 of NW_027021201.1, read as the reverse complement.
ATACTTAGAATTTTAAAAGAATTAAAAAGTTTTTAGAATTTTAGAAGTTCTAAATAAATAAAAAATCGAATCGCTTCAATTGTTCATATTGAAATGAATCGAGATTGATAAGGAGTTAGTCAATGATGTTCGAGCATGTACTTTTTTTGAGTGTTTATTTATTTTCTATCGGTCTCTATGGATTGATCACAAGTCGAAACATGGTTAGAGCACTTATGTGTCTTGAGCTTATACTAAATTCGGTTAATATTAATCTTGTAACATTTTCTGATATATTTGATAGTCGCCAATTAAAAGGAAACATTTTCTCAATCTTTATTATAGCTGTTGCAGCTGCTGAAGCAGCTATTGGTCTAGCTATTGTTTCGTCGATTCATCGAAACAGAAAATCAACTCGTATCAATCAATCGAATTTGTTGAATAATTAGTGATAATTATCATGATCATATATTGAATAATCAGTTATAATGATCATATAAATCAAGACACCACACAACATGATAAAGCATAAGAAAATATAAATGAAATTGGAATATTTTTCTATTTCTATTCTTTCACTTTCATATTCCATTAATGAAAAATAATTATATTCTTAATTTAATTGGTATTATAATTTTTTTATTTCGTTTTTTATTTGTTTATTTTATTTAATTTTAATGTATTTAAATTTTAATGTTTTTAATGTATTTTTAATGTATTATATAATAATATAAATGTATTATATAATAATATACTGCATAATATTATAAATATTATAATAAAATAATAAAAATAATATTATTAAATAATAATATGTTAATCATATTACGAAAATAAATTAAATTACTAATTTAGTTTTATTTTTATATATTCATATTTCATATTGAAAATATGAATATTGAAATATTGATTTGAATGATTGATCAATTTGTTTTGTCGGCCAATTTTTATTTACACATGTGACTCGTATGATCATGATTTTTGAAACGGAAATCAAAGTCTCTTGGCTTTTTCTCATGAACAGATTTAGAAATATATTGATTCTTAAAATTTTAATAAACCACTGCTTCGTCTGGTGTCTATAATATAAATACTAATTTTCTACCAGATTGAAAATTTTTGATGTTAAAATCTGGAATTTATAGATCCAATGTCACATTCAGTAAAAATTTATGATACATGTATAGGGTGTACTCAATGTGTACGAGCCTGCCCCACAGACGTATTGGAAATGATACCTTGGGACGGATGTAAAGCTAAGCAAATTGCTTCCGCACCAAGAACCGAGGACTGTGTGGGTTGTAAGAGATGTGAATCCGCCTGCCCCACGGATTTTTTGAGTGTCCGTGTTTATTTATCATATGAAACAACTCGCAGCATGGGTCTAGGTTATTGATACGTTACAAAAAAATCCACTTGAATCAATTGATTCCTCTTTACCGACAAAAGCCCGTACTCGAGAAAATATATTATTCTATTCCGAGCACGGGTTTTTCTGGTCAAACGTATCTTGTCTTTATCACGAGTTATTTTCCTTGGTTAACAATACTTGTTGTTTTGCCGATATCCGTCGGTTCTTCCATTTTCTTTCTTCCTCATAAAGGAAATAAGATGTTTAGGTGGTATGCTATATGTATATGCTCGTTGGAACTCCTTCTAACAACCTATGTTTTCTGTTATCATTTCCAATTGGACGATCCATTAACCCAATTGGAGGAAGATTTAAAATGGATAGATGTTTTTGATTTTCACTGGAGACTGGGAATCGATGGGCTTTCCATAGGACCTATTTTACTGACAGGATTTATCACCACTTTAGCTACCTTAGCGGCTTGGCCAGTTACTCGAAATTCGCGATTGTTCTATTTTCTCATGTTAGCAATGTACAGCGGTCAAATAGGATTATTTTCTTCTAGAGACCTTTTACTTTTTTTCATGCTGTGGGAGTTAGAATTAATTCCTGTTTATTTACTTTTATCCATGTGGGGGGGAAAGAAACGTCTCTACTCGGCCACAAAGTTTATTTTGTACACTGCGGGGGGCTCCATTTTTCTCTTAATAGGAGTTCTAGGTATGGGTTTATATGGCCCTAATGAACCCACATTAGATTTTTCAAAATTAACTAATCAATCATATCCTGTGGCATTGGAAATAATATTATATTTTGGATTCCTTATTGCTTATGCTGTCAAATCGCCGATTATACCCCTACATACGTGGTTACCAGATACCCATGGAGAAGCACATTACAGTACATGTATGCTTCTAGCTGGAATCTTATTAAAAATGGGCGCATATGGACTTATTCGGATCAATATGGAATTATTACCCCACGCTCATTCTATATTTTCTCCCTGGTTGGTAATAGTGGGAACGATTCAAATAATCTATGCAGCTTCAACCTCTCTCGGTCAACGGAATTTAAAAAAAAGAATAGCCTATTCCTCTGTATCTCACATGGGTTTCACAATTATAGGAATTGGTTCTATAACCGGAATGGGACTCAACGGTGCCATTTTACAAATACTCTCTCATGGATTTATTGGTGCTGCGCTTTTTTTCTTGGCAGGAACGAGTTGTGATAGAATACGTCTTGTTTATCTCGACGAAATGGGGGGGGTATCGATCCCAATGCCAAAACTATTTACCATGTTCAGTAGTTTTTCGATGGCTTCTCTTGCATTGCCAGGAATGAGTGGTTTTGTTGCGGAATTATTAGTATTTTTTGGAATAATTACTAGTCCAAAATACCTTTTAATGCCAAAAATGCTAATTACTTTTGTAATGGCAATTGGAATGATATTAACTCCTATTTATTTATTATCTATGTTACGTCAGATGTTCTATGGATACAAGCTATTCAATGTTCCAAACTCTAATTTTGCGGATTCTGGACCACGAGAACTATTTGTTTCAATCTGTATCTTTCTACCCGTAATAGGTATTGGTATTTATCCGGATTTCGTTCTCTCGCTATCAGTTGACAGGGTGCAAGCTATCCTATCTAATTACTTTCATCGATAGTCTTTCATTAATAATACGGAAATATAATTTTTGTCTTTGATTTTAAGATTTTTAAAATCGTTCGCTGTACAATGCAAAAGAATAAAGTGAATTAGAATTGTAATGAGATGCATTTTGAGTTTTTGAGAACCGTTTTGAATAAGGAATGATTCAAACGGTTCTCAAAAACTCGCACAAACAAGAAGCTTTTTATATATATATGGGATGATGTTCTTATGTATTCTTTATGTAGTTTATTCAATTATTTATCTGTGTAGTTTATTCAAGTAGATGTTAATGTGAATGAACCATAACTATGTAGACCTATTCCTAATAGATTGATTCCAAAATAACATACCCAAATTATAAGAAATCCTATAGAAGCCACAAGTGCCGAATTCATACTTTGCAAACTTTGATTTGTTCTACTTCTAATATGTATTCTAGTTCTAGTATGTAAATAAATCGCGAATATGGTCCAAGTAATAAAAGCCCAAGTTTCTTTGGGGTCCCAATTCCAATAAGATCCCCATGCCTCATTAGCCCATACTGCTCCACAAAGAATGCCTATGGTTAAAAAGGTAAATCCTAAACTAATGACACGATAACTCCAATAATCCAAACGTTGAGTCAATTGATATTTATAATAATTTCGAAATGAAAGAAAAGAAGTGTTTTTAAAAACACTTCTTTTTTCATTCAAATATTGAATCTCACCAAAGAAAAATGGTTTAATTAAGAAATTATTACCTTTACAAAAAATATCGATGTTTTTTCGAAATGTAATGACTAGAAGAGCGACTGATAATAGTGATCCGCATAAAAGAGCTGCATAGCTTAATAACATCATACTTACGTGCATCATTAACCACTGAGATTGTAGAGCAGGTACTAATATTGCGGATTGATGCATTTCAGTTAAAAAACCCGACGTGGCAAAGCCTTGTGTAAAAATGGTACTTGGTGCGGTTATTGTGCTTAAATCATTTTTATGGTTCCCCATCTTGGAAATCATATGAATAATGGAGAAACTGCACGAAAGGAAGATTAATGACTCGTATAAATTACTTAACGGAAAATGTCCTGAAGAAATCCAACGAGAAACTAATAATCCTGTTATAGAGAAAAAAGTGGCTATCATCCCTTTTTCCAATGAATCACGCAATCCTACGATTTCGCGGACTAATAAGATCATTAAATGAATCGTAATCACAATTGAAATTATCGAAAAAGAGATATGAGTTAATATATGTTCTAAAGTTGTAAATATCATAAAAAGGGGTCCCATTAGAGAATTTAAATCGAGAATTGAATACATTATAGGATCCATTGTGTCTCTTTTAGAGGATTTATTTTCTAGGATTTCAAGGATGCCGCCACTCGGACTCGAACCGAGATGCTCTAGCACTGCTTCCTAAGAGCAGCGTGTCTACCAATTTCACCATGGCGGCTTACTTGAAATAATAATAGTCAATTCATGTTGAATCGTCGAGAATCAAGGATTCAATATAGTTTAGTAAACATTAGAATCGATAAATCAAAATTCATTTAAATTCCTATTTGAATCTCTATTCAAAAAAAGAATCTTTAGTTGGGATCATTGTAAGTTTAGTTTTAATAATAAAGTAAGTTTAGTTTTAGTAAGTTTAGTTTTAATAATAAACTTTCGCGTACTAGAAACTAAGTTCTTCCAAAACAGTTAGAACTCAATAGTTTTGTTGTCTGTCGAGGTATAGAACTAAGAATTGTTCATTTTCTATTTTTTGATTCGTTTTTTATTTATCCGATTTGATTTCATAGATTCAAACAAAATGAAAAAAAAAATATTTTTTTTTTCAATGAAGAAGATTAAATAACCAGGATTTCATATGTATAACAATTTCATCACTAAATCAAAAGAATTTGAAATTTTCTAACGATTTCGACACCTTAGTATCATTCCTTAGTATCATTAGAGTATTAATACTCTTCATATTATATATAATGGTCTCTTCATTATATATATAATGCATAATGGTAAGATTTACCAAACTAATTAGGTTTTTGTTAGGCATATAAGAAACAAAAGAATTTTCATTTCTATCGTAATCATACTCTACTTTTCACAATAGAAAAATATTTTTCTATTGTGAAAAAAGTAGATAGAAAAAATATTCAGAATTCGATATACATACCTTTATTCTACATACCACATCTACATACTACAACAGCTAGTTCTAACTCATATTGATATTGAGGAGTTCAATACATTAATTAATGTGAATCGTTCATCTTAAAAAATTCGAAGTTCTTCGGGTATGTCAATTCCGATTATTCCAAGACTTTATTATTTGTTTGTTGCACAAAAAAACTTTTTGAACGTCCGGTGGAAACCGATTTCGCTAAGGAAAAAGCCTTTACTGCAGCTAAAAATCCTTTTTTTTTCCAAATATTTTTACGAATACGTTTTTTTGACATAGAAGTACGCTTTTTGGGAACTGCCATTCAAAAAGGGTTACCAGTTTTTATCGTTGTATGTGAAAGACATGTATTGTTTTGTTCAAAATAGATTGTTCCTTTTAGTCATTATCTATACTTATTCCCTGGTAGAATAGTTTTAAAAAAAGCATTTTCGAATATGTTTAAAACCTATTAAAAAATATATTTAAAACCTATTAAAAAATATATTTAAAACCTGTTTGAAAATATATTTTAAACCTATTAAAACATATAATTTTATTAAAACATAATTAGAATCAAGTACTCCTTTTGGTATAACTCTTTTTTCTTATTATACTATATAATATGGCTATAAATTACCAGAATAGAATATTCTACTAAGACTAGACTAGAATAGTAGAATTATTAAAGATTTCATTTTGTTTTCTTATGGAACATACATATCAATATGCATGGATAATACCTTTTCTTCCACTTCCAGTTACTGTGTCAATAGGATTTGGACTTCTACTGATTCCGACAGCAACAAAAAATATTCGTCGTATATGGGCTTTTCCTAGTGTTTTACTGTTAAGTATAGTTATGGGGTTTTCAGCCAATTTATCTATTCAACAAATACATGGAAGTTCTATCTATCAATATCTATGGTCTTGGACCATCAATAATGATTTTTCCTTAGAGTTCGGATATTTGATCGACCCACTTAGTTCTATTATGTCAATACTAATTACTACTGTTGGAATCTTGGTTCTTATTTATAGTGACAATTATATGTCTCATGATCAAGGATATCTGAGATTTTTTGCTTATATGAGTTTTTTCAATGCTTCCATGTTGGGATTAGTTACCAGTTCCAATTTGATACAAATTTATATTTTTTGGGAACTGGTGGGGATGTGTTCCTATTTATTAATAGGATTTTGGTTCACACGACCGACTGCAGCAAGTGCTTGTCAAAAAGCTTTTGTAACTAACCGTGTAGGGGATTTTGGTTTATTATTAGGAATTTTAGGTTTTTATTGGATAACAGGTAGTTTCGAATTTCGGGATTTGTTCGAAATAACTAATAACTTGATCCATAATAATGGTGTCAGTTCTTTATTTGCTACTTTGTGTGCCTCTTTATTATTCATTGGTGCAGTTGCTAAATCCGCACAATTCCCCCTTCACGTATGGTTACCCGATGCCATGGAAGGACCCACTCCCATCTCGGCTCTTATACACGCTGCTACTATGGTAGCAGCAGGAATTTTTCTTGTAGCTCGACTTCTTCCTATTTTCATAGCTATACCTTACATAATGAATTTCATATCTTTAATAGGTGTAATAACAGTACTACTAGGAGCTACTTTGGCTCTTGCTCAAAGAGATATAAAAAGAAGTTTAGCCTATTCTACAATGTCTCAATTGGGTTATATTATGTTAGCTCTAGGTATAGGTTCTTATCGAGCTGCTTTATTCCATTTGATTACCCATGCCTATTCTAAAGCTTTATTGTTTTTGGGATCCGGATCCATTATTCATTCAATGGAACCTATTGTTGGATATTCGCCAGAAAAAAGTCAGAATATGGCTCTTATGGGTGGTTTAAGAAGATATGTTCCAATTACAAGAACTACTTTTTTATTGGGTACACTTTCTATTTGCGGTATTCCACCTCTTGCTTGTTTTTGGTCCAAAGATGAAATTCTTAATGATAGTTGGTTGTATTCACCAATTTTCGCAATAATAGCTTGTTTCACAGCAGGATTGACTGCATTTTATATGTTTCGGGTGTATTTACTTACCTTTGATGGACATTTGCGCGTTCATTTTCAAGATTACAGTAGCACAAAAAATAGTTCGTCCTATTCAATATCTCTATGGGGAAAGGAGGTAGCCAAAGCAGTCAATAGAAATTTACCTTTATCAACAATGAATAATAGGGTCTTCTTTTTTTCAAAGGATATGTATAAAATTGATAATAATCTAAAAAAATGCATACGATACTTTAATACTTCTTTCGAAAAAAAGTACACTTCTATGTACCCTCGCGAAGTGGACAATACTATGCTATTTCCTCTGCTTATATTGGTATTATTTACTTTGTTTGTTGGATCAATAGGAATTCATTTTGATCAAGGAGTAATAGATTTGGATTATTATCCAAATGGTTAACTCCACTCACAAACCTTTTCCATCCAAATTCGAGTTATTCTGTGGATTGGTATGAATTTTTTACAAATGCAATTTTTTCAGTAAGTATAGCTATTTCCGGACTATTCATAGCATATATCTTATATGGGTCTGCTTATTCGTTTTTCCGGAATTTGAACTTTATCAATGCATTTGTAAAAGGTGGTCCTAAAAGGATTCTCTTGGACCAAATAAAAAATGGGATATACAATTGGTCATATAATCGTGGTTACATAGATATTTTTTATACTAAGGTTTTTACCATGGGTATAAGGGGATTAACCGAACTAACTCAGTTTTTTGATAGATATATAATTGATGGAATTACAAATGGGGTTGGCATTGCAAGTTTTTTTATAGGGGAAGGAATCAAATCCATGGGAGGTGGACGAATCTCTTCTTATCTATTCTTTTATTTATTTTATGCATCAATATCTTTATTCATTTTTTTATTTTTTTTATAAATTTATATTTTATAAATTTATAAATATAAACCAACTTAAAGTCCCTATTTTTATTCGTTTTATAAATTGTAGAAATATCTCTTTTTTTGATACCTTACATTATCTCTATTACTAATCCTTTGTGCACTTTGGTGTTCCTAACCGTCCACTGATTTTTGATTGATCTACGGCATGGTAATAAATACAAGACAGTAATGAAAACTCCATACAGTTGATCTTTTACACCCGCTCCAAGATATGATGACTAATGAAAGAATCTTAATCTTGGGGTAAACAGTTTACACTGCTTATGTTTACTTCAACTTTATTCTTGTACATATGAAATGAGATTTTATCTTCTTACTGCAAACTTCTAAGTTGTTTTGTTTCACTCATATAACTATCTGGTTTAACTCATTGACCCGAATGATGAATAAAAAATAAAATACCTATTCAATACATTACATTCAACTTCTTTCCTTTACTTCTAGGAAAGAAGTATAAAGTTCATGTTCAACGAATCACACGTAGAGATATTGATAACACACATAGAGTTAATGGTATTTCATAACTAATAGATTGAGCAGCAGCTCGTAGACCACCTGAAAAGGAATATTTATTATTCGATCCGTATCCTGACATAAGAAGCCCAATAGGAGCAATACTTGAAATGGCGACCCATAAAAAAACACCTATACTGAGATCGGCTAAAATGAGGCGATACCCAAAAGGAATTACTAAATAACTTAGTAGAATTGATATGACCACTATAGACGGTCCAATACTAAACAAACGAACATCTCCTCTAGATGGGAGAAGGTCTTCTTTAAAAAGTAGTTTAGTTCCATCTGCTAGAGCTTGAAGAATTCCCAAGGGGCCGGCTAATATCAGGCCAATACGTTGTTGTATCGCTGCAGATATATCTCTTCTACTAACCACACAATTACTATACCCCTATTGTAATTCACCATATAAGGGTCAAAATGGGTACAAAGATCATTCTTAGTAGCCATGATACTTCTATACAGGCATCGATAGAAATAGTTCTGACTTCGTAGTAAACAGTCGAAGTCAACTTCTATCATGTTCAACCTCTCCCATAATGATATCTATACTACCTAGTATCGTCATGATATCAGCCAATTTCATTCTTTTAACTAGCTGAGGAAGAATTTGCAAATTTATGAAGCCGGGTGGACGAATTTTCCATCTCCAAGGGAAAACACTATTATCTCCTATCAAATAAATTCCTAATTCCCCTTTTGGGGCTTCTACTCTCACGTAAAGTTCTTGTTTCGACAATTCAAAATTGGGTGAAGGTTTTTTACTAATAAATCTATATTCAAAATCATTCCATTCGGAATTTTTTGCTCTATCAAAGCGTCGGACTTCTAAATTCTCATAGGGTCCTCCAGGAATTCCTTCTAGAGCCTGTTGAATTATTTTTATAGATTCCCTCATTTCACCGATTCGTACTAAATAACGAGCTAACGAATCTCCTTCTTTTTGCCATTGGACTTCCCAATCGAATTCATTGTAACACTCATAATTATCAATTTTACGAAGATCCCATTGTGTTCCAGAAGCTCGTAACATCGGTCCTGATAAACCCCAATTTATTGCTTCCTCTCCACCAATAATGCCCACTCCTTCGACTCGCTCCAAAAAAATGGGATTTCGCGTAATGAGTTTTTGATATTCAACAATTCCTGTTAAAAAATAATCGCAAAAATCCAAACATTTATCTATCCAGCCATAAGGTAGATCGGCAGCTACTCCTCCGATGCGGAAATAATTATGCATCATTCGCATACCTGTGGCGGCTTCGAATAAATCATATATCAATTCTCTCTCTCTGAAAATATAGAAAAAGGGAGTCTGCGCGCCGATATCCGCCATAAAAGGCCCAAGCCATAACAAATGAGAAGCTATACGGCTCAGCTCCAGCATAATTACTCTGATATAGCTAGCCCTTTTAGGTACTTGAACATTTTCCAGTTGTTCTGGTGCATTTACCGTTATTGCCTCTGTGAACATAGTAGCTAAATAATCCCAACGTGTTACATAAGGCAGATATTGTATAATTGTTCGGTTTTCCGCTATTTTTTCCATCCCTCTGTGTAAATAGCCCAATATGGGTTCACAGTCAATAACATCTTCACCATCGAGAGTAACGATCAGTCGAAGAACACCATGCATTGATGGGTGGTGAGGACCCATATTAACTATCATGAAATCTTTTTTTGTAGCCGGTACAGTCATATCTTTTCTTCCTTAATTCATTATTTCATGAATTCCTCAAAAAAGTAGGAGGTTCATCAAAATAAAAAATCTAATAACTACTATACTAATTCAAACGATTTAATTAACGATTTTTTGGCTCCCGAATATCCAACTGGTCAATTAATTTCTTATAACGCGCTCTATTTTTCTTTGACAAATAAGCCAGCAGACGTTGACGTTTTCTCAGAATTTTTTGTAGACCTCTTTGTGATAAAAAATCTCTTTTGTGCAATTCCAAATGTGAAGTAAGTCTTCGTATCTTATTGGTGAAACTTAATACTTGAAATTCAACAGAACCCCTGTTTTCTTCTTTTTCTTCTTGTGGAAGAAGTGAAATGAATGAATTTTTGACCATAAAACTTTTTTTATCTTTTTCTTTTCTTTCTTTTCCATGCCATGGATTTTACCGATCAGGAAAAATAAAATAATAATTATTATATTATGTCAATTTTTTTTAATCTAGTACACGCAAAAATTTAGATTTATCCGTTTCTATCTAAATCAAATTTTCCATTTGATTTAGATAGAAAAGAAAAGGATAATATATTTCTGCATTTACGAAAGAGAATGATTTCTTTGCACCTAAAAAGATTCTGTAGATTTCTTTCTAGATTCAATTGAATTGATACACAAGTAAATACGTATCATGTACCAGAACGTAACACACCATATGCGTACATCTTTCGGTTTTTATTTACTGAAAACGGCATGTGATATATAGGAAATATACTATTAAATAATTCTGAATCGTGGATACATACGTATCCTTGACATACTGAAACGACTACCATTATTGGTATCAAACCAATAGCGATTCATACAAGCTAAATCTTCTAATCGGTAATTGGGCCAAAGAAACAATTTGCATTTAATTAATTTATTTAAATCCGTATTAAGACGTTTGTCCTCATTCAAAAATTGTTCAGAGTTTCTTATGTTGTTTTCGTTGCAAAATACTGGATTTCTATTCACAATATCCCGATTATGAGAGTTGAAACAAATTAGAATTCTCAATTCTCTACGACGTCTAGGAGATAGAATATTTTCAGGAACAAAGAAATTATAATGATCTTGATCCCCATTCACAAATATATTGCCATGTCGTCCAGTGGATTTTTTCAAATTATTCTTATCAACATATCTTTTCTTTATGTATTTTCTATTAATTTGGTGTTTACTCTTATCGATCAATGAAATACTTATGGTTTGATATATAATGAATTTTCCATCCCTTCTTAAAGATAGACGAATTGGTTCGATAATTAATATTCCCCTTTTTATTAATTCTGTAAGAGCTAGATCTTTCTGAATCAGCATTACATCCAGATGCATCTCTCCTCTTTGAATCGAGGATATAGCAATTTCCCTTGGATTTATCAATCTAAGTAGGAGACAATATATCCTAACATTATTAATAATTTTTTGATTCAAGGGGTCATCCCATCTTAATTGAAAAATAAAATATTTTTTCAGGAACAAATCTAGTTCTCCTTCCTTATTTTTCTTGGATTGTTTTTTTTTTTTTTTACCTTTTTTAATGTTTGATCTCGTGCAATCCTCTTCAAGATATTCCTTTTGGTTTTGTTTTTGTGGATCTGATACAAGATTTGATTGACCCTCTTTTTCTTGGTTGGAATTTTGAAATTCTATTTTAACGGAATCTTTGATGTTTTGATTTTGACTAATATTTTTTTTATTTTGATTTTGACTAATATTTTTTTTATTTTGATTTTGACTAATATTTTTTTTATTTTGATTTTGACTAATATTTTTTTATTTTGATTTTGACTAATATTTTTTTTATTTTGATTTTGACTAATATTTTTTTTATTTTGATTTTGACTAATATTTTTTTTATTTTGATTTTGACTAATATTTTTTTCATTTTGATTTTGACTAATATTTTTTTCATTTTGATTTTGACTAATATCATTTTCATAATAAATATTAGAAAGAAGTAATTTGATTGGTATGATCCACGGTTTAATCTTATATGCATCAAAAGGTAACACAAATTCTGGGAAGAACCAAGGTTCTAGATTTGATATGGTAGAATAATTTCGATTCATTCCCATCCAATCAAAAATTTTTTTTTGATGAGTCTTAGTCTTAGTATTTTTATTAGTATTTTTATAAATTTCGGTACCGATATACATATCGGTCCAGTCCTCAATATCACTATTGTTCTCAATATCACTATTGTTCTCAATATCACTATTGTTCTCAATATCACTATTGTTTCTAAGGCAAAAATGAAGAATTCTATAATCCAAATATTTTCTATCCAGATTTTTATGGGTATCAATAAAATATCCTTTTTTTAGGTAATCATCAATAGTCATATTTAGCAATACATAAAACGATTCGGGTTTCAGTGTGTATGAGTCCTTACTATCCCCATAATTTATATATTCATGTGATAAAAGATCATATCTGTAGTGTTTTTTAAATTTTTCTTTTTGACTCATCGATAAATCCACTGCACAAAAATTTTCATTCATGTAATGAATTAATCGGTCTTTTTCTTTTTTATATGAATACAATTTCATTGATTCTTTATTTTGAATAGTACAACGTTGATTGACTCTATTTCGCCATTTTTTCGGTACTAATCGAGACCATTTGCTCCGAGAAAAATTATATTGATAATGACCCTTTAACCAGTTTTTCCATTTATTCATTCCAGACTTATTAATTTTCTTATGCCTTGATTTGGAATCAAACCTTGATTTGGAATCAAATATTCCTCGTGTCATACAATAATACTTTATCTTGTCTTTAATAAAAGGATAGGTCCCGTGATCGTGATATTGAAGTACAGATCTCAGGTGATGGTTGTTAAATAATTGGGTTTGTGACAATTTGTAAAATACATATGCTTGGGACAAGGAAGATAAGTCGTGATAAGTGTTTAAATCATTTCTAATATTAGGATTAGAAAAGGACTTTTTTATAGTCGAAATAAAGTTCATTGTATCTTGATCTGTTTCATCAATTCCTTCTTGATTTCTTTCATCGTTGTAAATGGATTCATTGATAATTGTTTTTTTTAAAAGTTGTGCATTAACCTTAGAAATGGTAACCATACATTGCAAGATATCTATGTATATTTTTTCAATGAAAGATTTCATAAAATAATGTGATTTGCGTATTAATCGGGTATTTTTTCTTTGAAGTATCTGCCAAATATGTTTTTGTAATTCCGGTCTTTTATCATGATAGGCTAGAACTATTTTCTTCTTGTCTTTTGTGATTCCTTCTATTTGATTCCTTATTGTGATTGTCTTATCAGCAAGATCTTTCATTTTTTTTTCTATGAGTAAATAATTTGTCCAATTCATAGATCGAATTTGAATGGTCGATTCGTGAATAATCTGATTATTTTTTTTTGAATCTTTTGCATTTTCATTTGGTTCATGTACTTTTCCCTTCCTCAATTCAAATAAAGAAATTTGGTTCACTTTTTCAAGTTTCTTCATTATTCGTTTTAGAACTAGAACTGTTCGTTTTAGAACTAGAACTATTCGTTTTAGAACTAGAACTATTCGTTTTAGAACTCGTTTTAGAACTCGTTTTAGAACTAGAACTATTTTGATGACCCATCTTTTTTTTTCTTTTGAAACTTTTAGAGAGTTCTTTTTTACTTTTCTAATTTTTTTTTTGAGTTCCTTATATATGGGTTCAAAAAAAGAAGGTTGCTTTCGGGGAGAACCAAAAGGGAGTTCCGTTTCCATTCCCCAAACTGTTAAAAAACAAAAATTTTCTTTTTTTCCTTTTTTTTTCATTGGATCTCCATGATGAGATCGTATTTTAGATCTTCGCCAAGGTTTTAAACGAAAAGGAAATAAAATCTTTATCTGAATACCATCTGTTAACCAATCTTGGGGAAATTCTGTTTCTGATAATGGAACACCATTATAGGTGCATTTAACATGTATTTCTCTATTCCATTCCTTCAAATCCTCATACCACTCGGGGAATTGGAATAATAACATACGTCCAATATTTTTAGCTATTATCAATGAAGGCAATACAATGTTTTTTCTAAAAAAAGATTGGGTTATCAGCATCAAACCTCTTATTGCTTGAGCAAATATAATGCTATCCCAAATTTCTGATATTGTTATCCGTTCATCTTCCTCTTTTTTTTTTTTCTCCTCGTCTTTTTTTTTCCCAGTGTTTGTCTCTTCCTCTTCCTCCTCAAAGTCGGAAGTTTCGGATTCTGGGTTTCCCCCCACGGAATTCCTAAAAATAAGATTAATTATTCGATATCTATATCTATCAAAAAAAGAAAAAAAAAAGACTTTGTCTATTCGATCCAAAAAAAGCG
>NW_027021200.1:15000-18967 GCF_036884655.1 Musa acuminata AAA Group | reverse complement strand
CGTTTTTGGGCCGTTTTGGCCTGTTTTTGGGCTGTTCTTGCGTCGCGCGGTGACCGTCGTGAGCGGAGCAAAATGTCAGCCATCTCAGCACCCTGGAACCCCCCGGGTGGCACAGGGCTGGATGGGGCTTTCGTATAGCAGGGACGGTGCTGCCTCTCGCTTCGCTCGCTGTCCGCCGCTCGCCGCTCGCTCGCGCAGCAAAAAATGGCCAGTTTTGTCCCGTTTTTGGGCCGTTTTGGCCTGTTTTTGGGCTGTTCTTGCGTCGCGCGGTGACCGTCGTGAGCGGAGCAAAATGTCAGCCATCTCAGCACCCTGGAACCCCCCGGGTGGCACAGGGCTGGATGGGGCTTTCGTATAGCAGGGACGGTGCTGCCTCTCGCTTCGCTCGCTGTCCGCCGCTCGCCGCTCGCTCGCGCAGCCAAAAATGGCCAGTTTTGGCCCGTTTTTGGGCCGTTTTGGCCAGTTTTTGGCCTGTTCTTGCGTCGCGCGGTGACCGTCGTGAGCGGAGCAAAATGTCAGCCATCTCAGCACCCTGGAACCCCCCGGGTGGCACAGGGCTGGATGGGGCTTTCGTATAGCAGGGACGGTGCTGCCTCTCGCTTCGCTCGCTGTTCGCCGCTCGCCGCTCGCTCGCGCAGCCAAAAATGGCCAGTTTTGGCCCGTTTTGGCCAGTTTTTGGCCTGTTTTTGCGTTGCGCGGTGACCATCTTGAGCGGAGCAAAATGTCAGCCATCTCAGCACCCTGGAACCCCCCGGGTGGCACAGGGCTGGATGGGGCTTTCGTATAGCAGGGACGGTGATGCCTCTCGCTTCGCTCGCTGTCCGCCGCTCGCTGCTCGCTCGCGCAGCCAAAAATGGCCAGTTTTGGCCCGTTTTTGGGCCGTTTTGGCCTGATTTTGGCCTGTTCTTGCGTCGCGCGGTGACCGTCGTGAGCGGAGCAAAATGTCAGCCATCTCAGCACCCTGGAACCCCCCGGGTGGCACAGGGCTGGATGGGGCTTTCGTATAGCAGGGACGGTGCTGCCTCTCGCTTAGCTCGCTGTCCGCCGCTCGCCGCTCGCTCGCGCAGCCAAAAATGGCCAGTTTTGTCCCGTTTTTGGGCCGTTTTGGCCTGTTTTTGGGCTGTTCTTGCGTCGCGCGGTGACCGTCGTGAGCGGAGCAAAATGTCAGCCATCTCAGCACCCTGGAACCCCCCGGGTGGCACAGGGCTGGATGGGGCTTTCGTATAGCAGGGATGGTGCTGCCTCTCGCTTCGCTCGTTGTCCGCCGCTCGCCGCTCGCTCGCGCAGCCAAAAATGGCCAGTTTTGGCCCGTTTTTGGGCCGTTTTGGCCAGTTTTTGGCCTGTTCTTGCGTCGCGCGGTGACCGTCGTGAGCGGAGCAAAATGTCAGCCATCTCAGCACCCTGGAACCCCCCGGGTGGCACAGGGCTGGATGGGGCTTTCGTATAGCAGGGACGGTGCTGCCTCTCGCTTCGCTCGCTGTCCGCCGCTCGCCGCTCGCTCGCGCAGCCAAAAATGGCCAGTTTTGGCCCGTTTTTGGGCCGTTTTGGCCAGTTTTTGGCCTGTTCTTGCGTCGCGCGGTGACCGTCGTGAGCGGAGCAAAATGTCAGCCATCTCAGCACCCTGGAACCCCCCGGGTGGCACAGGGCTGGATGGGGCTTTCGTATAGCAGGGACGGTGCTGCCTCTCGCTTCGCTCGCTGTTCGCCGCTCGCCGCTCGCTCGCGCAGCCAAAAATGGCCAGTTTTGGCCCGTTTTGGCCAGTTTTTGGCCTGTTTTTGCGTTGCGTGGTGACCATCTTGAGCGGAGCAAAATGTCAGCCATCTCAGCACCCTGGAACCCCCCGGGTGGCACAGGGCTGGATGGGGCTTTCGTATAGCAGGGACGGTGATGCCTCTCGCTTCGCTCGCTGTCCGCCGCTCGCTGCTCGCTCGCGCAGCCAAAAATGGCCAGTTTTGGCCCGTTTTTGGGCCGTTTTGGCCTGTTTTTGGGCTGTTCTTGCGTCGCGCGGTGACCGTCGTGAGCGGAGCAAAATGTCAGCCATCTCAGCACCCTGGAACCCCCCGGGTGGCACAGGGCTGGATGGGGCTTTCGTATAGCAGGGACGGTGCTGCCTCTCGCTTCGCTCGCTGTCCGCCGCTCGCCGCTCGCTCGCGCAGCCAAAAATGGCCAGTTTTGTCCCGTTTTTGGGCCGTTTTGGCCTGTTTTTGGGCTGTTCTTGCGTCGCGCGGTGACCGTCGTGAGCGGAGCAAAATGTCAGCCATCTCAGCACCCTGGAACCCCCCGGGTGGCACAGGGCTGGATGGGGCTTTCGTATAGCAGGGACGGTGCTGCCTCTCGCTTCGCTCGCTGTCCGCCGCTCGCCGCTCGCTCGCGCAGCCAAAAATGGCCAGTTTTGGCCCGTTTTTGGGCCGTTTTGGCCAGTTTTTGGCCTGTTCTTGCGTCGCGCGGTGACCGTCGTGAGCGGAGCAAAATGTCAGCCATCTCAGCACCCTGGAACCCCCCGGGTGGCACAGGGCTGGATGGGGCTTTCGTATAGCAGGGACGGTGCTGCCTCTCGCTTCGCTCGCTGTTCGCCGCTCGCCGCTCGCTCGCGCAGCCAAAAATGGCCAGTTTTGGCCCGTTTTGGCCAGTTTTTGGCCTGTTTTTGCGTTGCGCGGTGACCATCTTGAGCGGAGCAAAATGTCAGCCATCTCAGCACCCTGGAACCCCCCGGGTGGCACAGGGCTGGATGGGGCTTTCGTATAGCAGGGACGGTGATGCCTCTCGCTTCGCTCGCTGTCCGCCGCTCGCTGCTCGCTCGCGCAGCCAAAAATGGCCAGTTTTGGCCCGTTTTTGGGCCGTTTTGGCCTGTTTTTGGCCTGTTCTTGCGTCGCGCGGTGACCGTCGTGAGCGGAGCAAAATGTCAGCCATCTCAGCACCCTGGAACCCCCCGGGTGGCACAGGGCTGGATGGGGCTTTCGTATAGCAGGGACGGTGCTGCCTCTCGCTTAGCTCGCTGTCCGCCGCTCGCCGCTCGCTCGCGCAGCCAAAAATGGCCAGTTTTGTCCCGTTTTTGGGCCGTTTTGGCCTGTTTTTGGGCTGTTCTTGCGTCGCGCGGTGACCGTCGTGAGCGGAGCAAAATGTCAGCCATCTCAGCACCCTGGAACCCCCCGGGTGGCACAGGGCTGGATGGGGCTTTCGTATAGCAGGGATGGTGCTGCCTCTCGCTTCGCTCGTTGTCCGCCGCTCGCCGCTCGCTCGCGCAGCCAAAAATGGCCAGTTTTGGCCCGTTTTTGGGCCGTTTTGGCCAGTTTTTGGCCTGTTCTTGCGTCGCGCGGTGACCGTCGTGAGCGGAGCAAAATGTCAGCCATCTCAGCACCCTGGAACCCCCCGGGTGGCACAGGGCTGGATGGGGCTTTCGTATAGCAGGGACGGTGCTGCCTCTCGCTTCGCTCGCTGTCCGCCGCTCGCCGCTCGCTCGCGCAGCCAAAAATGGCCAGTTTTGGCCCGTTTTGGCCAGTTTTTGGCCTGTTTTTGCGTTGCGCGGTGACCATCTTGAGCGGAGCAAAATGTCAGCCATCTCAGCACCCTGGAACCCCCCGGGTGGCACAGGGCTGGATGGGGCTTTCGTATAGCAGGGACGGTGATGCCTCTCGCTTCGCTCGCTGTCCGCCGCTCGCTGCTCGCTCGCGCAGCCAAAAATGGCCAGTTTTGGCCCGTTTTTGGGCCGTTTTGGCCTGTTTTTGGGCTGTTCTTGCGTCGCGCGGTGACCGTCGTGAGCGGAGCAAAATGTCAGCCATCTCAGCACCCTGGAACCCCCCGGGTGGCACAGGGCTGGATGGGGCTTTCGTATAGCAGGGACGGTGCTGCCTCTCGCTTAGCTCGCTGTCCGCCGCTCTCCGCTCGCTCGCGCAGCCAAAAATGGCCAGTTTTGGCCCGTTTTTGGGCCGTTTTGGCCTGTTTTTGGGCTGTTCTTGCGTCGCGCGGT
>NW_027021199.1:10000-15000 GCF_036884655.1 Musa acuminata AAA Group | reverse complement strand
CGTTTTGCTCCGCTCTCGACGGTCACCGCGCAATGCAAGAACAGGCCAAAAACTGGCCAAAACGGCCCAAAAACGGGCCAAAACTGGCCATTTTTGGCTGCGCGAGCGGCGAGCGGCGGACAGCGAGCGAAGCGAGAGGCAGCACCGTCCCTGCTATACGAAAGCCCCATCCAGCCCTGTGCCACCCGGGGGGTTCCAGGGTGATAGATGGCTGACGTTTTGCTCCGCTCTCGACGGTCACCGCGCAATGCAAGAACAGGCCAAAAACTGGCCAAAACGGCCCAAAGAACGGGCCAAAACTGGCCATTTTTGGCTGCGCGAGCGAGCGGCGAGCGGCGGACAGCGAGCGAAGCGAGAGGCAGCACCGTCCCTGCTATACGAAAGCCCCATCCAGCCCTGTGCCACCCGGGGGGTTCCAGGGTGCTGAGATGGCTGACGTTTTGCTCCGCTCTCGACGGTCACCGCGCAATGCAAGAACAGGCCAAAAACTGGCCAAAACGCCCAAAAACGGGCCAAAACTGGCCATTTTTGGCTGCACGAGCGAGCGGCGAGCGGCGGACAGCGAGCGAAGCGAGAGGCAGCACCGTCCCTGCTATACGAAAGCCCCATCCAGCCCTGTGCCACCCGGGGGGTTCCAGGGTGCTGAGATGGCTGACGTTTTGCTCCGCTCTCGACGGTCACCGCGCAATGCAAGAACAGGCCAAAAACTGGCCAAAACGGCCCAAAAACGGGCCAAAACTGGCCATTTTTGGCTGCACGAGCGAGCGGCGAGCGGCGGACAGCGAGCGAAGCGAGAGGCAGCACCGTCACTGCTATACGAAAGCCCCATCCAGCCCTGTGCCACCCGGGGGGTTCCAGGGTGCTGAGATGGCTGACGTTTTGCTCCGCTCTCGACGGTCACCGCGCAATGCAAGAACAGGCCAAAACTGGCCAAAACGGCCCAAAAACGGGCCAAACTGGCCATTTTTGGCTGCACGAGCGAGCGGGCGAGCGGCGGACAGCGAGCGAAGCGAGAGGCAGCACCGTCCCTGCTATACGAAAGCCCATCCAGCCCTGTGCCACCCGGGGGGTTCCAGGGTGCTGAGATGGCTGACGTTTTGCTCCGCTCTCGACGGTCACCGCGCAATGCAAGAACAGGCCAAAAACTGGCCAAAACGGCCCAAAAACGGGCAAAACTGGCCATTTTTGGCTGCGCGAGCGAGCGGCGAGCGGCGACAGCGAGCGAAGCGAGAGGCAGCACCGTCCCTGCTATACGAAAGCCCCATCCAGCCCTGTGCCACCCGGGGGGTTCCAGGGTGCTGAGATGGCTGACGTTTTGCTCCGCTCTCGACGGTCACCGCGCATGCAAGAACAGGCCAAAAACTGGCCAAAACGGCCCAAAAACGGGCCAAAACTGGCCATTTTGCTGCACGAGCGAGCGGCGAGCGGCGGACAGCGAGCGAAGCGAGAGGCAGCACCGTCCTGCTATACGAAAGCCCCATCCAGCCCTGTGCCACCCGGGGGGTTCCAGGGTGCTGAGATGGCTGACGTTTTGCTCCGCTCTCGACGGTCACCGCGCAATGCAAGAACAGGCCAAAAACTGGCCAAAACGGCCCAAAAACGGGCCAAAACTGGCCATTTTTGGCTGCACGAGCGAGCGGCGAGCGGCGGACAGCGAGCGAGCGAGAGGCAGCACCGTCCCTGCTAACGAAAGCCCCATCCAGCCCTGTGCCACCCGGGGGGTTCCAGGGTGCTGAGATGGCTGACGTTTTGCTCCGCTCTCGACGGTCACCGCGCAATGCAAGAACAGGCCAAAAACTGGCCAAAACGGCCCAAAAACGGGCCAAAACTGGCCATTTTTGGCTGCACGAGCGAGCGGCGAGCGGCGGACAGCGAGCGAAGCGAGAGGCAGCACCGTCCCTGCTATACGAAAGCCCCATCCAGCCCTGTGCCACCCGGGGGGTTCCAGGGTGCTGAGATGGCTGACGTTTTGCTCCGCTCTCGACGGTCACCGGCGCAATGCAAGAACAGGCCAAAAACTGGCCAAAACGGCCCAAAAACGGGCCAAAACTGGCCATTTTTGGCTGCGCGAGCGAGCGGCGAGCGGCGGACAGCGAGCGAAGCGAGAGGCAGCACCGTCCCTGCTATACGAAAGCCCCATCCAGCCCTGTGCCACCCGGGGGGTTCCAGGGTGCTGAGATGGCTGACGTTTTTGCTCCGCTCTCGACGGTCACCGCGCAATGCAAGAACAGGCCAAAAACTGGCCAAAACGGCCCAAAAACGGGCCAAAACTGGCCATTTTTGGCTGCACGAGCGAGCGGCGAGCGGCGGACAGCGAGCGAAGCGAGAGGCAGCACCGTCCCTGCTATACGAAAGCCCCATCCAGCCCTGTGCCACCCGGGGGGTTCCAGGGTGCTGAGATGGCTGACGTTTTGCTCCGCTCTCGACGGTCACCGCGGCAATGCAAGAACAGGCCAAAAACTGGCCAAAACGGCCCAAAACGGGCCAAAACTGGCCATTTTTTGGCTGCACGAGCGAGCGGCGAGCGGCGGACAGCGAGCGAAGCGAGAGGCAGCACGTCCCTGCTATACGAAAGCCCCATCCAGCCCTGTGCCACCCGGGGGGTTCCAGGGTGCTGAGATGGCTGACGTTTGCTCCGCTCTCGACGGTCACCGCGCAATGCAAGAACAGGCCAAAAACTGGCCAAAACGGCCAAAAACGGGCCAAAACTGGCCATTTTTGGCTGCACGAGCGAGCGGCGAGCGGCGGACAGCGAGCGAAGCGAGAGGCAGCACCGTCCCTGCTATACGAAAGCCCCATCCAGCCCTGTGCCACCCGGGGGGTTCCAGGGTGCTGAGATGGCTGACGTTTTGCTCCGCTCTCGACGGTCACCGCGCAATGCAAGAACAGGCCAAAAACTGGCCAAAACGGCCCAAAAACGGGCCAAAACTGGCCATTTTTGGCTGCACGAGCGAGCGGCGAGCGGCGGACAGCGAGCGAAGCGAGAGGCAGCACCGTCCCTGCTATACGAAAGCCCCATCCAGCCCTGTGCCACCCGGGGGGTTCCAGGGTGCTGAGATGGCTGACGTTTTGCTCGCTCTCGACGGTCACCGCGCAATGCAAGAACAGGCCAAAAACTGGCCAAAACGGCCCAAAAACGGGCCAAAACTGGCCATTTTTGGCTGCACGAGCGAGCGGCGAGCGGCGGACAGCGAGCGAAGCGAGAGGCAGCACCGTCCCTGCTATACGAAAGCACCATCCAGCCCTGTGCCACCCGGGGGGGTTCCAGGGTGCTGAGATGGCTGACGTTTTGCTCCGCTCTCGACGGTCACCGCGCAATGCAAGAACAGGCCAAAAACTGGCCAAAACGGCCCAAAAACGGGCCAAAACTGGCCATTTTTGGCTGCACGGATGCGAGCGGCGAGCGGCGGACAGCGAGCGAAGCGAGAGGCAGCACCGTCCCTGCTATACGAAAGCCCCATCAGCCCTGTGCCACCCAGGGGGGTTCCAGGGTGCTGAGATGGCTGACGTTTTGCTCCGCTCTCGACGGTCACCGCGCAATGCAAGAACAGGCCAAAAAACTGGCCAAAACGGCCCAAAAACGGGCCAAAACTGGCCATTTTTGGCTGCACGAGCGAGCGGCGAGCGGCGGACAGCGAGCGAAGCGAGAGGCAGCACCGTCCCTGCTATACGAAAGCCCATCCAGCCCTGTGCCACCCGGGGGGTTCCAGGGTGCTGAGATGGCTGACGTTTTGCTCCGCTCTCGACGGTCACCGCGCAATGCAAGAACAGGCCAAAAACTGGCCAAAACGGCCCAAAAACGGGCCAAAACTGGCCATTTTGGCTGCACGAGCGAGCAGGCGGCGAGCGGCGACAGCGAAGCGAAGCGAGAGCAGCACCGTCCCTGCTATACGAAAGCCCCATCCAGCCCTGTGCCACCCGGGGGTTCCAGGTGCTGAGATGGCTGACGTTTTGCTCCGCTCTCGACGGTCACCGCGCAATGCAAGAACAGGCCAAAAACTGGCCAAAACGGCCCAAAAACGGGCCAAAACTGGCCATTTTTGCTGCGCGAGCGAGCGGCGAGCGGCGGACAGCGAGCGAAGCGAGAGGCAGCACCTGTCCCTGCTATATACGAAAGCCCATCCAGCCCTGTGCCACCGGGGGGTTCAGGGTGCTGAGATGGCTGACGTTTGCTCCGCTCACGACGGTCACCGCACCACGCAAGAACGGACCATAAACAGGCCAAAACAGCCCAAAAACGGGCCAAAACTGGTCATTTTTGGCTGCGCGAGCGAGCGGCGAGCGGCGAACAGCTGAGCGAAGCGTGAGGCAGCACCGTCCCTGCTATACGAAAGCCCCATCCAGCCCTGTGCACCCGGGGGTTCCAGGGTGCTGAGATGGCTGACGTTTGCTCCGCTCACGACGGTCACCGCGCCATGCAAGAACGACCAAAAACAGGCCAAAACAGCCCAAAAACGGGCCAAAACTGGCCATTTTTGGCTGAGCGATGCGAGCGGTGAGCGGCGAACAGCGAGCGAAGCGAGAGGGCAGCACCGTCCCTGCTACAAAGCCCCATCCAGCCCTGTGCCACCCGGGGGTTCCAGGGTGCTGAGATGGCTGACGTTTTGCTCCGCTCACGACGGTCGCCGTGCCACGCAAGAACGACCAAAAACAGGCCAAAACAGCCCAAAACGGCCAAAACTGGCCATTTTAGGTTGCGCGAGCGAGCGGCGAGCTGCGAACAGCGAGCGAAGCGTGAGGCAGCACCGTCCCTGCTATACGAAAGCCCCATCCAGCCCTGTGCCACCCGGGGGGGTTCCAAGGTGCTGAGATGGCTGACGTTTTGCTCCGCTCACGACGGTCACCGCGCCACGCCAGAACAGACCAAAAACAGGCCAAAACAGCCCAAAAACGGGCCAAAACTGGCCATTTTTGGCTGCGCGAGCGAGCGGCGAGCGGCGAACAGCGAGCGAAGCGAGAAGCAGCACCGTCCATGCTATACGAAAGCCCAATCTAGCAAA
>NW_027021197.1:0-19948 GCF_036884655.1 Musa acuminata AAA Group | reverse complement strand
AAGTCCATTTCTGGTAGAGATGAGGCAATTTCCACTTCAAATCTTGACCTGGATGTATTGTCTGATTTCCCTACACTTTATGCATCATATAGCAGAGGGCAAATTGATGCCAGTGATCAGGATTCTCTGCAGACGGAGTTGATAAATGATTTTACAGATTCATCAAACCTAAATGCTGTGAGAGATTGTACAATGGAATTTCTTCCTTCTGATGCTATATCTAATGAAGATTCATTCATGGTGCATAAATCATATAGTTTCTCGACCAGAAGCACAGTGCAGCTAGATACTAAACCAGAAATATCTGCTAATGAGCGTGATGATAAAGCAAGTGATAGCCTTCTAGACTGTGATTGGGATAGTATTGAAGATTTTGATCTTGATGCAGTTTTCAGGTAATCTAAGGCACCTTTGTTTTGAACTTTGTTGTTAAAAAACTTTGGTTTCTGATATTACAAAGAATATGAGTGGCTGTACCAGCAAATCTGATAGTAAGTGTTTTTTATTGTTTGCTATATTTACTTCATCTACCTGAAAAAAGCAGAAGTGACTCAATCGATCACTTTTTTGGAGATGACATGATGGATGTTAGTGATGGATTATTTTCACCATCTGATCATCTAATCAGTGGCATCACTGAGTTTGTTCCAGTGCCCGTAAGTCTTTATTGGTTCAGTTTGAGATAGAATATCACCATAGCATTTAGACTTCTATAAGCAATTATACAATCCAAAGCACATATTTATAAAATTAGTAATACTGGCATTTTGGTTCACACTTACAGGACGCAGCATTATGCAAGGAGGAACTTTCTGATAAAGAATTTTCCTCCCTTCGGTTAGATGAAGGATGTGATGC
Source organism: Musa acuminata AAA Group (assembly GCF_036884655.1). Classification (NCBI taxonomy): domain Eukaryota; kingdom Viridiplantae; phylum Streptophyta; class Magnoliopsida; order Zingiberales; family Musaceae; genus Musa; species Musa acuminata. The sequence goes on along the minus strand of NW_027021197.1, from coordinate 19,090 downwards.
TAAAGGAAATGTCTCACAGAGAAGTCAGGTAGATATATATTTGTGAATAGAAATTTTATGTATTTTGTTGGTTCCTTTTGAAAACATTTCTTCATTATTACTTTGGCAGACAGCAGCTAGCACATGAAAGTTGACTAACCGTATGCTAAATCTGTCCCATATGTGGATGTTACATGCCACAACATCTGTAAGAAGATCTTTTGAAATTAATATTATTTCATTACAATAAACTCTGTACAAGATGCTCTTACATGGACTTGAACCGGAGACCTTTGAACTGAGAAACAGGCTCTAACAAAAATGTCAGACAATGAAATTTTTAACACCACCATTTGTACATGATGTTCAACAGAAAAAATACTTTCATTTAAACAAATTGTTTCTCTGACATAGTACTACAAGAATGTGAGGACAACAAGAACTTCGAAAAATTAAAGATAAAAAGGGCAGTCCAGTGCACGATGCTCCTGCAAATGTAGAGTTGGGTAAGGCCAACATCCATGGCCTTACCCCTTCAAGTATAAAGTTTGTTTCCATGAGCAAATGATAATCATTATGTTAATTTCAATATTCTTGATTGTAATTCAAATGATAGATTAGTATATCTAATCATATGACCAAGTCCAACAACATGTAGAAAAGAATAGAATTCTCTTCAGAAGCATCAACAACATGTCGTTTGAGTATCCTAGTATTCTATCATATTGAAAGAATCAGAAACTTTGAAAAATTATCTGTCATGTATTTGACAAGCAATTCAGAGTACCTGTATCTCATGGCTAGCTATACGAACCACTCAAAGATAGGTGCACAAGCGAGAGAGGAATGGGTGCATTTCTGTTTAACCCTAATAAAGAACACAAAAGAATGAAACAGATTGGACTACCTGACACATACTGGACAGGGTAAAATTAGGAACCTTGCTTCTAATAACAAGTACTTCTATTGATTGGCTTTAACTATGGATGGATCACAGATTTTCATTCAGGTGGTATACCATTGGCATATTGGATTTCCATGTGCTTTACAAAACTAAATTTAGAGCACATCAATGGTAATATGTGTCAATATCAACTCCTTGTTCTGTAGTCCTATCTTAGCATTTGGCATCATCTGTACTTAATTAATCTTCTGGATTACTATTATCAAGACTTACTGGATGTTATATTCAATCTGTGTTAAAAAGTACATTCATGACTAAGGCTGATACCAAATCTACATGAGTAGGGGTTATGCTAAACATACACGTTGTTTAAGTGAAACTTGCCCACATATGCCTTAGACCACTAATTCAACCCATAAGTAGAACCAATGCATTTATGGAGATTAGCTGAGATGGCTTAAACATCACATGAAGCTGAATTACGTCCATGTTTAGATCCAGATTAGATATGAGAGCGAATCGGTACTGGTACATTATCAGGTGGGTGGTATGCCTGGTGCAGTAACTGTACTAGACTGTATGCCAGTATAGAACCGGATCTTGCCTTGTCCACATACCAATTGGACATCGGATTGGTAAATACCAATTCATACCAACTGATGTGGTTGGAATTAAAATTCTTGGTTTCAATTAAAACTCCTTTTTCACCGTCTTTTCTTTACCTACCACATCTTCACTTATGGGTTTTTTTTTTTCCCAAAATCTGACCAGCCATATGTTCTAGTGTAAAGTAGCCAAACAGCCAAGCATCCTTAAGAATAGGATTTCCATACATTTTCATCTGGATGCTCTTGACTTTAAGAGATCAATTTATTTCATTTTTCTACTTAAACATTTTGTTGATTGAGCTTTATAATCTTCAACATTCTTATCTAAAGATAAGTAAAAAGAACTCGATAGAATTTATTTTATTTTTCTACTTAAACATTATCTTGATTGAGCTTTATAATATTCAGCATTCTTATTTAAAGATAAGTAAAAAGAACTCAATAGAATTAAGTTGAAGTTAAATTGCCAGAGAACTCGACAAGTTGCCATTATATCTTCTTCTTAATATTTAAGTAGCTGAAATCCTTTTCGCCAGCTGATGAAGCAGAATAGTGCTGATTATTGCTCAATTTTGATCAGTTCTTTCTATGTTTCATGTATTCTTGAGCACCTCTTTAAATTGTAGGTAAAATATTTTAATACATGTGCTCAATGAGAAGATATTTCAGTGATATTTGGGTAGCATGCAGCATAAAATCATACTTATTTTGTATGGTATACATTCTGTAAGTTTCTTGCATATGTCATTTGTAAACCTGATTCTTTTTCTCTGCATAATTTATCACTACAATGATTTACTCCTGTATGATATTTTATACCTTTTTTGAGGCTTGCTTTCTTTGGAAGATATTTGTTAGGTGATTTATCAATGAATTCCACTTAGTGCTATTGTTAACTATCTTTGTAGGTAGATGAGCATGAAAGTTTGTTGACATATTGGGAAAAGGAAGAGGAAAAGAGCAAGAAAATAATGTCCCAAGAGTTGACAGGTCCCTGGTCTTATGACATTAAAAACCAACAAAGTCCAAGCCATCAATTCCATGATTCCTCTTGTGTTACTCCACAATCCTATCAGTCATCAGATAGCAGCCTGCAAAGGAAAGCTAGTGATGAGGAATCTGTTGTTTGTGTTGGTACCTGCAATGACATTATATCCAGTGATTCTGGATATCCTTCATATCCCTTTCCTGCCATTGAAGGAGGCTCAGATGTTTGTGCTGAACACAGTAAAAAAGAATATTTTTCTAGCTGTCAATTCTGTCATTTAGATCCTTGGAGGCATTCAAGTTCTGCTTTTGGATATCGTCATGCTCAGAGAAACCAAAAGAAACCTATTTCTAGTTGTGATAGAGGTAAAGCTGATCCATCAGTACACCCAAATCCTGTACAAAAAATACCAGCAATTTCTATAACACCTCAAGAGAGAAATGGGAAACCAAAGCAGATGCAGATAACACAATCTAGGTTTGAAGTTCAACACAAGAGGAAACAATATGATGATCTGAAATCTGGTTCTGATAGCTCAATCTGTCAAACATCTCCAGGGAACAGCCACAGTCAGATTATGACAAGCATTGTTGGATCTAAAGAAATTTGTAATGACCTTACAGTTATGGAGAAGAACATGCTTGTGGATGCCCCGAGGATCTCTATTGTGAATGATGATAATTCTATAGCAGAAACAATATATTGTCAGCTTCAGGCCGCACTGTCAATGGTAGGACCACTAATAGAATTTTATCATTTGAACTTCAATGCATTTTGCTGGTCCAAAGAAATAACTTTTTGCTTAACCTTTATTTTTCTGTTTGTAGTTGGATAATAGGTTAAAGTTTTGCATCAGAGATAGTATATTCCGTTTAGCAAAAAGTGCGACAGAAAGGCACAACATTACTGACAGAAATGGTACAAACAAAGATAATGTGGAAAGAAATGCTGCAGCAAATGGAGAATCAGACAATAAATGCAGGTAAGTTTTTCTAAAATTTAAAAACAGTGTACTCATCATTGCTTGTTTTATAGACTTGTTAAACGATATCAAATTGATTTCTATTTGTATCAATTTGTGCAAAATATTAACAGCTCAAAATGACCATTTTATTCCTGGATGAAAATAGAAATAATATATTTATGAGACAGAAAAACTAGGTGTATGGATACATGTGATGTTGCATCAATTTCAGACTTATCATTTGCTAGATCATGATTGAGAATACATTTGCTGATTATCCTCAATTCGTTATCACATAAGATGATTGAGAATACATTTGCTGAGAATACATTTGAGAGTACACTTGTTTATCCTCAATTTGTTTTCATACAAGATATTGTTCTGGATGCATATTAGTAATCACATCAGTGTTTATTATTGAACATTTATCCTTTTATTTTATGGTATATTTTATTTAAGAGCCTTGTCTTACTCTTTTTTGAGCAAGTGGAAGACCGTTGATGACTTTTAGCAAATGAGATGAAGTCTCACAAAAATTAAGTCAGATAACATCGATTAGAGTTCAACACGGTCATTATCTACTTGTTGACATGGATTTTCCAGACTGCAGTATGACATCCACTTGCAATCCTACTCTGCTTATAGGATTTGAAGTACCCACAGGAGCATTGTAGTTATAATGAGCCAACACCGTGATACAGCATGCATGTAAAGTCCATGTCATTTGGCTCATTTGGTTACACTAATCCACATGCTTATCCAGAAACTACATTTGGATAGTCTCTACAAGTAGACCTTTCCCTTCCCACTATGTTGGATGGTGGCACATCTAAAGGCATAAATCGAGTTTTTCGAATTTATTGATAATAACATTGTCATGCATATGTTCTTAGCATGTCATATTGAGCTTCAGCCACATCTAACTCCTAAGCTAGCATGAGATTCTTTTTGGTACTAGGACAGTAGGACACTAGGACATACTATTCAATTGGATGATGTGTGATGTGTGATTACTGAAACTTTATGCATTGACTCTCCCTAAATTGTGCAGCAAAAGTCTCATGCATCCATTCATGTTTTTTATTAATTTGATAGGTTCAATCATTGAATTTATGTATGATTAAACTTGTCCTCATTATTGAACTTGTGTGATAATAATTGCATCTTTGTATACTTATTCGATTGTATTACCGACAATAGTTTATAGAAACTAAAAAATATTAAAAAACATAAAATTGGCAATAAATTTTTTTTAATGAACTTGTATGATAGCGTTAGACCATCTATCTTGTCCTAAATGAAGTGTTTATATGGGTTGTTATTGGTACAACATTTGTTTAAAGCATGATTAGTATCAATATCATAATGATATTGAGAACCTTGATCCTGAACCTCTCAATTACCAAATTAGAGCTTGGGAGAATATAACTCATAATAAGACTCTAAAATTGATCTAAATGGCAATAAAATAAAAAGAAGAAAGCACATTAAAAGATAATAGGAAAAATAGAACATCGAATGAAGATGTCCTTTTCTAGGTTGGCCAACGTAGAATCCCCATAGGGTTGTTCCGGGGTTCTCGCACCTTGGGTCTTACTGTAAGAATCACCATAAAAGCTCTTATCAACAATTCGGTCACTGACAAAAATAGGGTGTATGAACTTGGACATACAAGTAAAAGGGTATTTGCAACAAAAATAGGGTGTATGTTCTCGCACCTTCATTTGAAAATCTTAGATAGCATTTATGCAGTTCTGTCCATACAAGTAAAAGGGTATTTGCAACTGGAGTCCTCATCACCTAGATCATAAGGGAACAATTTTACCGAGACAAACTTGTGGTATACTTGAACAAATAAGTGGCACATGTGATGGATGACACATTAATAAATTGTGCATGTTTATGGATGTCACACAAGTAAAGGTTTATTGTTGTAGATAGTCTTGTAATACAGTACATTACGGTCACTGAAAGAATACTTAAAATTTTGACTGTAAGTCCTGAGAGTTGGGAAGATGCTGTTGGTGGCTTGCTAGATGCTGCTTTTTTTTACCTTGTGCAATTTTTGTATGAACAACTTTTCATGACTTTTACTTCCTCATCTGCTGCTTGCTTAACATTATTTGTTAAGTTCAAAGCACATGCAATTTTCGTCATTAAGCACATGTATGGCATGCTAGGTGATATAAAAGCTAATAGGAACAACTTTTGTTGGTCAAACTAGTATGTTAAGTTTGTGGATCTTCTTCTTTATGGCATTGCTAAATTAACTTCAATTTTGTTACTCATATCTTCTTGAAATTAATATCCGTTTATAATGCATGATTTCATGTACAACATCTCATTCATAAAAATTTGCGCATGGGGTTTCTGCAAGTGATGCAATTAGAAAAATCATGATCACAGGTGAATGGTACTATGTAAGTACCAATTTCTCGATTTTATGGCCTACCATGCTCATCTGTTAACCTTCCGGTTATCATCCTTACATATAACTTTTCAAAGAATTTGAAAGAAAAAAAAAAAACTCTTATTTATGAACTTTGAACTTTTTCTTTGCAGATCTAGAAACTTATCTGCCTCTGAAACCGGTACGAACCCCGTAGACCGGATTGTCGCTCAGTTGCTCTTTCACAGGCCTTCCAAGTTATCTTCCTGATATATCAGATGTATTTGCTTAATCATCCATTGTAGTTAACCCAGGTAAGTTGTCGCACCTGTATCAATATTTAACACACACAGTTAACTCGAAGGGCATGTAAGAGAAGGAGAAGCTGTCCCAAAAAAAGCTAAGACAAAACTCCACTGAGTAGACTACCAAATGTCATTCTACTGTACCGTGGAAACATATCGATGGAACATGCTCGATGAAACGGTCAATCTCCAATGTCAAGTAAGATGTATATTAGCTTTACTGGTTCCTAAGATTTCCACCTTGAGATCCTTCTTCTCCGCAGAGCGAGATCGTTTTACTTTTAGCTACTTGGAGTTTTCATTCTTGAGCATGCAGATTGGACGTCAGTCATCCATATAGATTTATGCAAACTTCATATATTTTTGCAGTTTTAGCTACTTGGGGGCTCTGCAAAGCCGATCGGCATATGAAGTTTTATCATGGTTCTGCTGCTACTCTTTCCTGCTGATCCTAAAAAGAATAAGATGGCAGATCACAGTGTCTGATACAAGCCAGACGCTAAATGTGCATATTTATTGTTCTTATATATAAATAAATATATATAATATAATATGATGAATAATATGCATGAAAATAAATAAATACATAATGCATGAAATAAACATGAATCTCATCTCAGGGTTTACTAAAAAGGCTAAGCTCTGGCAGTCCAATTGGAATCAAACATGGAACATGTTTTAGTTCGGTTCGGGATCCCATTTTGCGGATAGCTGATGGTTTCTCTGGTGTTAATATTTTCGTGGTGATGTGTACATAAAAAGTCTTCATGGCGTCGTCGACAACGGAAGAACCATAACATCACATTTCATCAAATTAATCTAAAAATTAACTCATGTTTGTCCCCATATCAAAGGTGGCAATCATTGGCATCGGACCCAAAGGGCGACCACTACCGTCGGCATTCGTAGGAGCATCCATTCCCAGATGACCAGTGTCCTGCTCGACTTATTATAATACATGCTTTCTGGGTCTCGCCTGACAGGCTTTTTAAGCCTTTGATGATGACGATGTGGATTATCATTCCTCTTCTTCTCCCACAATGATGCATCTTGTGGTGGGTGGGTCGCATACAACCCGACCACTCATCAGCAACACAAAGATCCCCATTATTCGTCAGCTAGAATCAATTTCAAGTATTGTAAGGGACAATGGATCAATCATCCCACCAACTGACCCAACCGTTTCCTCAGGTGCCGCAGCCTCAACTGCCACTACATGAACCCGAGATGCACTCCATCGATGATACGAGTCCAACCTTGCACAATCAATTAAAAGAAATGGACAAACAAAACATCTTCACAACAACATGAAACACCAGATCTAACAAAGGAAAAACCCAATCAATCAAGGGGCTCCCCGAATAACCCTATGTGTCGTTTTCCAGTACTACTAAACAATCAATATCCAAACAAGTCTACATCAATCTTGTTGCCTGTTTGACCAAACAAGGTTAATCCCTAATAGGTTATGCCATGAAGTTGAATACCAACACTCAATAAGCAGGCAATTGACACTAATTGATCCATACATTCATAGTTGGCCTAAGGTCATCATGATTCCTTTAGTTGATGGTCAAGAAATCACCAATAATATTTCTCGACCTATATCAAATATGAACCAACATATAATAACAAAGCCCTTATGTCATAGAAAAAAAATATAATACTAAAAAATATGAAAGAAATGAATTATAGTGCATGAGTCTCATATAAATTGAATTATAAATAGTATATCAATAGAAGCATAAATTATATATATATATATATATATATATATATATATATATATATATATATATATATATATATGTGTGTGTGTGTGTGTGTGTTACTCTCATTTCATGATATGATTTATGATGTTTACGTTCCATAAATATGATACATAATATATTCATATCTTCCACTCTTAAGATTAAAATATATATATTTTTTAAAAAATATATTATTTTTAATATTTTACAAAATATTGACTCATCATATATAAGCATTAATGTCTACATTAAGTATAACATAATAAGCTAAAGTGTACTAATGAACTTGAATATGAGATTAAGATATATTAATATTTAGTGTAAAGTAAAAATATTTATGTTCGAGGATAAGATGAATAATGTTTTAAGTTTTTATATGCTTTAAAATATATAATTGATGATATATCAATCGTGATTAGTTTCCGGATTAGATACATAAAATTAAACTCTTCGTTTAAAAGAAAGAAGGTAATATTTTTTTATCTTTTTAAAGATTTATTTATAAATATAGATATTACATAGATTAAAGTATTAAACTACAAAAGGTAAAAAAAAAAAAAAAAAAGGCTTTTCTTCCCACCATCACCTCAAAGGAGAGGAAGAGAAGAGAGAGAGGCTACAACGGTGGAAAGGGGGAGGCTGAGACGATGGTAAGGGGAGGAGGAGAAGAGGAGCGAGAAGAGAAGGGGGTTGCGGCTATAGGGAAGAAGGAAAGAATAAAGAAGAAGAGAGGAAGAGAATGAAGAAAGTGAAGGAGGAGAGGAAAGAGAGGAAGAAGAAAAAAAAAGGAGAAAAAGGGGAGGAGGATAAGAGAAGAAAAGAGAAGGATGAGGCTGTAGGGTAGAAGGGAAGAATATAGAAGAAGAAAGAAAGGAAGCGAGAAAAGGAAAGAAAGGGAAAGAAAAGAGGAAGGAGATATATAAAAATAGAGAGGAGGAAAAAGAAGAGAGAAAGGAGCAAAGGGAGGAAAGAGAGAGATCTCAGGGAAAGAAGTGGAGAAGGTTTATCGTCATGAGTTAAATATATGTATTTTTTAAGTATAAAAATACATAAATTATGATAAAAATATCTTATATGCATATATGATGGATGATGTACGGATAATATGATTGTCATAAGTTAAATATGAATATATATATTTTATAAATAAAAAAATATATGAATTATGATAAAACTATATTGTATACGTGCATATGATGACGTACGAGTGATATGATTGTTCTGAGTTAAATATGAATGTATATATTTTGTAAACATAAAAAATATATGAATTACGATAAAAATATCTTATATACATGCATATATGATCATGTGATAGTGCATAAAAATATTATGACATATAATACACATATATTATGATATGCGGTGCATATTATGATGTGCGATGTGAGAATACATATATATGTTATGACATGCAATATAGGAGTGCACATATGTATTACAACGTGCAGTGTGAAAGTACACGTATATATTATAATATGTGGTGTGAAAATACACGTATATATTATAATGTGCGGTGTAAGAGCGAATATATGCATCATGACATATGGTATGAGGGTGCACGTATATATTGTGACATACGATGTGGGAGTACACGTGTATATATTATGACATGTGGTGTGGGCGTACACGTATATATTATGACGACATGTGATGTGAGAATACACGTATATATTACGATGACGTGCGATGTGAGAATATATATATATGTTATGATACGAGGTGTAGAAGCCCATGAATTTACTATGCTTCTTACATATGCATATCAGCATTTCGAACTATTTCGACGTAGAATTTTATGTTTTTTGGTGCATATATTATGTACAATGACTAATTACAAATTAACGCTTGTAGTTAGCCACCTTTGATATATTATAAAAAAAATATATATTAATATCTTTATAATTACGAAAGTAAAATGTATTAGGAATGATTATATAAAACAAACTCTATCTAGATTTATTTTAATTATGAATTTATTAAAAAAATATTTATAGACTTTTGACGTCTAAGCCAATAAACACATATTGACTTACCATCACAAAGATATTTCGTCAACAAATCCCGTGAAATGATCCTTTGCAAGAAGTTGACAAAACCTCTTACGTGATCCTTCCCAAGAAATTGAATATGAAATGCAAGCCCTCAGTTGAGATGAGATTAATGATGCAAATGTTTCTGACCTTCCGAAAAATACTTAACAATTCTTTCTCTTCCTTCCTTTCTAATATGATAATACTTTGAATACGAGCCCAACGCCCTTTGCTCTTTGTCAAATGGCATTGATGAGCAAATATGACACTATTAACTCATATTCTAATGACATTGAAAAATAAGAGGGGCACGCATGCCAATGGGAAGACTTTTTAGATCTTACAGACTCATCAAATAGATCCAGAATGAGAATGAAAACCAGTAAAAATGTAGAATATATAAACAAACTTACGCCAAACAAATATATAATTTTTAAGAGCATGCATAGCACAGACAGTATCACAAAACATGGTTTAACCTCTATGTTGAAATCATAGCTCATAAACAACTGCTTGTAGCTTTTTCTTCTTTTTTTCTTGCAGATAGTTCTTCAGAAACTGATATGCTTCTCCCAGGTGCTGAATAAGTTTACAGGAAAAGAAATATTCATTCCAAAAGTCCTAGTTGCTAGTTGTATTCATCAAGTAAATGTCTGATCCAACGCTCTTTGAGAGAAATAGCATGAAGAGATCATTAGAGCAGAAGCCTAGGTTGCATCCAAGGCTGATCCCTAATCTTTCATGAATGATTGCCTTGTTCTAAAACCTGAACCCCCTTTTTTGGTGTGGAAAAACCTAATAATCACATTATACATTCATATAGGAGTATAAGCTCACCTTGGCTGCACGCTAGTGAGAGAATTTTTCTTAACCAGTGATCACATGGGGCAATAGATATCTCAAAGAAGGTAAAAGGTAAAGCAGGATATATAGTCTACTCATCATGTGACAACCCACTTCAGCAGTGATGATTTGTGGAGGTGGGAGCATTGAGTGTCATAATGATGTCGCTACATTAACTATTCAGAATTCCAAAGTACACCTGATTATACAAAGAAGATATTGGGAAGCTGAGACAAAGAAATAGATCCCTAACAAATCCTTAAATCTATTAACTTTAGAACCAAGAAAGGTATTTGATGCGTGAGTGATCAAGTAAATCAGATAAATCAAAGCTATAAGAAAGCACACATAACAAATGACTAAACAGTGTTGAGAACGCAAGTAAGAGGACATATAGGAATATTTTTGTCGGCTAAATTTCTTTCAGAAACGAATTTGCAGCATGGATGGATGCACAAAATATCTAATAAACCATCGATTAAACTCGGTAACAATAAAGCTTTAATTAGATAATTCAGCATTAGAATAAAAGAAAAGGCTTCTGGCAGTCACATAAATCAGAGAGGAGAGTGATTAGAACTGAAAGCATTGCTGTAATAATTGATCCAAGGGTAGCAGAAAATGATGATGACTAGTACAATGTAATCATGTGTTCCTCAAAGCCTGATATCCAAAAGCTGAAAAGTAAAAGGTGAAAGAAAAAGAAGCAGACTTTCACATGTCAACAGATTAAAAGGACACAAACCAAAAGCAGAACAACTTTTTACAAGATACGCAAATAGCCTGAAGGTGATGAGACATAGGCCTTTATTTACCCTGGATAAAAAGGGGGAAGAAACGGATGTTGTGTTGTGGTAAGACTACAAGAAACCTTCAAGAGTGAACAATGAAAGAAAAGAAATAAAAATTTTCAATCATAACCATTACACGTGAGAAAGTTCCCAAAATAATTTCCAAGCTCAATGTTTCGCTCATGTGCAATGAATGACTGTGACTATGTGCAACAAATTCTTTTATAATCAAATTTTAACAATTATGTGTAACAAGTAACTAAATCTTCATTTAATAATTAAAAAAATGAGTCACTTTATAATAACCATTGAAAAAAAAATTTTGAGTCAAATTTTATATTGACCATTGGAAAATCTTAGAATGATCTTACACATCCATGATGACAAACTTAAATTAACTCTCTAGGATGTCTAGTAAAAATGTTACTTAAAATTTAATGTTTTATCTATGGAAGCATATATTATTATTATTGATTTCTTACCAAGCATCAACAACAAGAACAAAGTCGTAAGTTCCAACTATTTGAGGTCGGCAACATGAATCTTTTGTCGCTGTGAAATCTATAAACATATGACTTTTTACATATCGTACTGACGACAAAAGATCCATCTAGCTGACCCCAAATAGTTGGGACTTCCAACTTTGTTGTTGTTGTTGATGTCTAGTAAAAGGATCGGCAATAATAATGTATGCTCCCGTAGATGAAATAATAAATTTTAAGCAACAACTTTATCAGCCATCAAAACTTCTAAAAAAGCAGTACAAAAATTTCTTCTTTAGAACACCAAATATTACAATACCTCTCCCTCAAATTCCTAATCCAATTTCTTCTTATGGTCTAGTGCGCCTTAGTAACCTTTCTGTCCATAAAACCTGTTTTGCTAAGACTATTCCGCTAGCTACCACATCAAAACAAACTTTGTGACACTTCATTATTTAATTTTGTTCTAGAGCTCCAACAATTTCTTGGAAGGAAAGTATGTTTTGGTTCCTACCTTAGTTCTACAACCTTAATATTCTTAACTTCCATTCTTATCATCGGTTTCATGAATCACCCCAAACGTAGCAAAAGAGTTATCTTCAACATCTCTCTGAACATATTTTCTCTACCGTATGAATCTGCCTACTCGATACCAGAATCAGCAAACCATAAACCATTACCATCGTCTCCATCAAGATCCATAACCCAACTATATTTAACATTAAAAAGAATGAGATGCTCCAAAATTCAGAACCACAAAAACATTCTAATATCTTCAGAAATTCAACACAAGAAACAAATAGACAACAAAACCACTAAAACAGAGGCCCATGATCATAGCTGCAGTCAAGACAAACTTTTGTCAGCAATTTTCTGATTAAAAACAAGCAACAGGTAATCTATACTTTGCAATCAATAGAAACCCATCTTGCTGAGAGGGATCACAGCAAATGCACTGAAAGACAATAATCCAAACAGGACAAAAGAATGAACAGCTAAACCAAAAGTGTTGCATCCATCCAGATGCCTCAATAAACGTGAGAACACACAACATCCGTTCAATATAACATTGATAGATCAACACTATATTTACATTAACAACCCAACTTATTTTAGTATATGCACATACAAGCTTTATGATCGATAATCACTCTCCGAGAAGAACCATATGTTCTTTTCCTTTCTTCTACAGAAAGCATTTAAGAAAACCCATCACCGAGCAACAGGAGAAATCCACAAATCCCACATGCATCTCAATCAAATGGCATCCCTCCTCAAGCACAACGCAATCAACTTCACAGAATCAAGAAAAACAATATAGGAGCAATCCAAAACAGAAGAAAACCCTATTTGTTTTCTCCTGTCTTCCTTGTAATCAGTTCTTGATACGTTATTGTCTTTTATGTAGATAAAGATTGTGGGGGCAGTTCAATAGCAGCAGTCAGGGCAGCGTACCAATCCGTTCTCGTTGCACTCCAGGCATCGCCGCAGCCTCCTCTCCTCCTCGATGAACACCTTCCGACTGCCGCTACATGTCGGGCAGGGCGCGAATCGGACCCCGCCGCATCCGTGGCAGACGAAGGCGGGGTCCTGGCGGGCGACCCCCTCGAGCATCTTCGCGAGCTCGCCGGCCTCGTGCATCTGCCGGATCTCCTCGGCGCCGCCGATCCACCGAGCGCCGACGAAGACCTGGGGGAGGGCAAAGGGCCGGCCCTTGAGCGCGGCCTGCAGATCGCGGCGGAAGGCGGCGTCCAGGGACACGTCGCGCTCGTCGACGGCGACGCGAAGGCCGCGGAGGATAGCGCGGACGGAGCGGCAATCGTCGAAGGTGCGACGGACGCCACGGAGCGAGGTACTGTAGAGGACGACCTTGGGGCGCTTGTCCGGGCCGTCGGCGGCGAAGCGGCTCGAGGGGGGCTTCGCGATCGAGGGACGGCCCGGGTGGTGATGGTAGGTGAAGGATCGGGGGAGGGAGAAGGGTTTCTTGGCGGCGGGGGGAGCTTCGTCGGAGGGATCGGCCATGAGGGCGGCGCGGGCGGTGGTGGTGGTTGTGGTCGCAGCTGCTTTCCGGTGACTACCTTTTCTCGCTTTCTTGTCGTGGGGTGTTCGTGGTGTGGTGATGACCGCACTAAGTTTATAGCACACGGTTTTACGTATCAGTCCTTACACAAGTCTACGATTATTACATTTGCCCTTATCAATATTAATATAACATGTATGCCCCTTCGAATGATTAGATTACCAAAATAACTCAAATTATTCACTCCTAATTATGCTTCTGATATCAAATCTCATCTTCAGTATTTACTCTTGGAAAAATATATATATAATTTGTTGATGCTAAACAAAATTTAAGCCAAATGATAAATTTGATGTCCAATTTAAGTTAAATAAAAAAGGTATATATATTATTTTGGATATATATATATAAATATAAATATGTGTGTGTGGGTGTAATTTTATGTCACATTAATAATTGAGGAGGAGGGTGGGTTTGAGGAAGGAAGGAGGAAGGATAGAGAGAGACCACGCGGTTGGTTTGGATATTTATTTGTCACCAAACGTGTTATTCTTTCTTTCCCATTCTATTCCTTTCTTGGGTTTTGTGGGGTCAAACAAAACTTGGACAAGCAAGCTTCTTCTTCTTCTTTGTTGCCCAACCTAAGCAAAGGGTCGCTATTAGAATAAGAATATTTTCCCCCTTAATTTACTCATATATATATATATATATATATATATATATATATATATATATATCAACTTATGTATTAATAACTAGAAATGTTGATTAAAGATGTCGATGGAGAAGAAAATGAGTTTTAAGAGTTTTAGTAGACTATATGCTTGGATAAGATAATCTAAGTTTAGTAAAAGCAAAAAAAAAAAAATCATTAATTATTCATCAATCAATTAATTATTTCGGGAATAATGTATTATCTAATTTGATTGGTAAAGAAGTGATTGTAAGATTTTCGGATCATAACCCATGTTTTGTAAAAAATAATCAATTATGTTTTGATGAAATTATTATTAATTTTATAATTGTTTTGTATAAAAAATATTATTTTGTGATAACATTTTAGCTTAGAAGATATGCCACTTGGGATGGTTCCTTTAAAAACCTACAAAACAAAAATATAAATAATTTTTTTAAGAATAAATTAATGTTTTAGGAATGTATGATCTTGACATATTTAATTATTGAATTATCTAATTTTCTTTCTTGATTTGAAAGGTAATTAAATTTTATCCCTTGATGGGTGACTTTGTGAGTTTTGACCAAGAGGCCAAAAACAAAAATATCAAGTCAATCTTGAAAACAAGTCAGAGTAGGGGGCAAGTAGCAAATTAAGATTGTGATTTTAGAGAGAGAAACAAAGCTCCCCATGCTATTTTATCCTTCCAAAATTAAAGAAAATATTCTAAGAAGTAATATAAATAATTATACTTCTAAAACAAGAGGAAGTATATAATTTTTAAGTGAGGTTATTATAATTTAACGTTGCCTAGTCAACTTGTCTTCTTACTCTAAAAGTAATTGTTGAGATTCGTGCAAGGAGATGTCGGGCAACTTCGATCGTTCGATACTGAAGTAAATCTCAAATTTCTTACGTCCTAAATCAAGATTTAGATTTTTTTTTATTTGTACATTCAAAATCACTTGACTGTGTGTTTACATAAAAATATCTTATAATATATAAAATATTTAAAAATTATATATAATAAATAATAATAGATAAATAAAAGCAATATATTAGTAGTATAGAATATAATAAAAATGATAATATCAACCGACATTATAAATATAAAATCATATTCGATAATATATAAGGAATTAATTATATTAATCCAACTAATGAGGTAGAAATTTCGAGACTTCAAGCAATTGGGACAGTTGGTCCACTACACATAGTTTGGTAGAGTTATTAAATTAGTATATCTCACCCAATAGAACGATTATTTTTAATCATTAAAGTGTCATTCGTTCTATCATAACCCCTTTTGGTGTCATATTTAAGTTGGAAACATATTTCTTTGTTGTTGCAATGCTTGATTCATTATCCTTGTATTCATTTTAAGGAAGAAGAAGATAGAGGAGGGATAGAAAAAAAAAGATGATTGGGAGGAGATAAGAAGAGGTGTAGAAGCTAGATTATCGGAGGAAAAAATGTTGATCAAAAGTGTCTATACATATCTAATCTAATCGATTCATGTGAATTATCTAAAAATCGATCAAAGTCAATCGATTTATTTTAATTTCTTAGATATGATTTAATTTTTAATTTTTTAATCAATTCTGATTCGATTATGATGTCTATTACTAGACGAGTTAAGTTATGGTACGACATGAGACACGAAGTTAAGGGCCTCTACTAACTCTTTTTTTTTTCTTCTCATCAAAGAGAGGGTAAATGTTTTAATTTATGTCCCATTATTACGAGAGATTTTGATGGTGCTTATTTTTTCTAATTGATATTATTGTATTACATTATATTATATATATCCCTTCAAATATTATGGTTTACACATATGCTAATATTGTTAATACCCATTAAAAAAAAATTCAGTCTATAACCAATTTTACCTCTAGCTGATAATTATTTTTCGAGTTAAAGATATATAAAACTAAAACATATTTGTAATTTTTTTTATCATCCTAATGAATTATCAATTTACACATATGTGTGTGTGTGAGAGAGAGATTATTTTATTTACTCTTCAAATTTAAATTCAATATGTATATTCCTGCAAAAAATCGAGAAGTTAAAGATATATATCATTTGAGATAAATCATTATCATAATATTGTCGAAGCTTAAATTGATAAAAAAAAAAAGGCATATGAATGCATTCTAAAACCTTTTTTTTTTTCTCATTTCCTAATTATTCTTTTCCCCAAAACTTTATTATTCAAAATAGGAGTGGGGAGTGAGTTAGCAAAACCAAACACATATATACCTCTAAATGTAATGTCCAATCAATCTTGATATGATCTTGATATAAGATATCAAGGATTATTTTCTTATTAAAGTACTTAATCTTATTTAATCTAAATACGATTATTGAATTGATGTGTGGCCATCACTCATCAAAATAAAACTAAATAATTGAATTCTTTACTATTTCTTTTAGCTCTTATGGAAAAAGATATTAATTCGATTAGATGTTTCACCAGATATGCCAGCAGTTTTTATAGAAAATAAATAGATTGGAATAGACTAGAAAACATTTTTCAAATCCAAGAGTCCAAATCTAAGAGTCTAATCAAATGGACCTCCATGTTTATAGGAACATGCACAACAATTTTGAATGAGCCCATTAGTGGATCCCAACATCCAATTAATAACTCTTACTCCTACTAGAATTAGGAATCAATTCTATGTTCCTCCTTGTGGCAACGATATGATGAAGCTATCAAGATTGTGCTTATGTTGATCATGCAAATAAGATGATGTTGTCACTTGTTTTGGAGAGAAGTTCTTGTGAATCCTAATCACTACTTCTTTTATCTACACACTTGAGAAAAATCTTAACAAAAGCATTGGATCATGTGATGGTATTCAAAAATGAGTGGAAAAAAAAAATGTTGGTCAGCACAAACTATAACATGAAATAATATTATTGGTGATTCAATTTTATACAATGAATCATTATGCCACCAACATAAGGCTTTCGAATTCGAGAGACAATAGATTTGGATCAAACATCTTTGCAAATCAACTACAAAGAAGTGTTTCGTGAAGCATATCACAAAAGTCGAACCATAATCTTAAGAATATATTATCAACTTCACAGTCCAACACCACAAGCTTAAGAAGCTAATCCATAAATTACCTAATTAGCTTCTATATATTGGGTTCTTCATTTATTCTT
Organism: Musa acuminata AAA Group; assembly: GCF_036884655.1. Classification (NCBI taxonomy): domain Eukaryota; kingdom Viridiplantae; phylum Streptophyta; class Magnoliopsida; order Zingiberales; family Musaceae; genus Musa; species Musa acuminata. The sequence continues at coordinate 1,180 of NW_027021197.1, read as the reverse complement.
TTATAAGAATTAAACAATCTTGTAGTGCTTATGCCGATTGTTCTTTTTCTCTAGTAAGATGAGAGTTGCAAAGCTCATAATAAACCATCTGTACTAATGCTTAATCAGGCTTTCTTGTAATAAAAGTTGATCCTCATAATAGATTGACTTTTCCAAACACATTTAATATCAAGTTTGATCCAAATACTGAGAAATAAAATGATTTGGTGCCACTTCATATCCCATCAAATGCCTCGTCTATCGATAATCTCGCTTTAACCTTTTTTTTGTTATAAGAAATTTAGCAACTTGTAATTATTATCTTTACGGTGGTCGATCTTTTGACTTATCAATGGGCACCCTAATTAGACTATAATTTATTAACATTTGAAATATTGATTTCGACACTTAGAAAGATTGAAAACTCACATCCCACTTAGATCAACATCCATATCATCACAATCGGTATATTTGAAATAGAATTACTAAAAATATCGAAGGATTTTCAGAATCTATTAATAGACCTAAACTTTTAGATAAAATGTCAGTGTATTCTTTAGAATGAAAGATCTCATGATCATTACAACACATAGGCCTTAGTTGGCACAGAACAAAGAAGCATGACATAGAAGTTACTCTCTAGAAGTTATTCATGAACTTGTTTGCATGCAAGGACTAGTAGAGAAATCCATGTGGTTTGCTTGTTTTGACATAAAAGGAAGGAAAAGTAGTGAAGAATATTTAGGCTTAGCACATTTGTTCAACCTGTCTTTTATCACTTGCATCACACCATCTAATTCTTGGGCTTATGTTGCTAGAAGACATGCACATACAACACTAGATGATGAATTTTGGGTACAAATACATTGCATTCACTTGCCTTGGCTTCACAAGAGAATGGAATGCATGTCATTGCTCTTTGATGAAAGGAAACATGATGTGAAATGAGTTGACCTCATTGAATTGGAATCTTGGATTTGGGGATAGGGAAGTGGACTTGTCAAGATGCCTCATGAGATCCAAATCATGACTGCATTGAAGTACCAAAAGGAGGGACATCTGAGTCCCTCAACTCCATTTCAGAGAAGACCCCTTCTCACACCTTGTCTGAGGTTTCCTGCTGCCTTTCTCCCATGTCAAATTGGATGATGCTTGTTGTCATAACAAAACGACCCAATAAAGATAGATTCCAAACATAAAG
>NW_027021196.1:2500-5000 GCF_036884655.1 Musa acuminata AAA Group | reverse complement strand
CTCAGCACCCTGGAACCCCCCGGGTGGCACAGGGCTGGATGGGGCTTTCGTATAGCAGGGACGGTGCTGCCTCTCGCTTCGCTCGCTGTTCGCCGCTCACCGCTCGCTCGCTCAGCCAAAAATGGCCAGTTTTGGCCCGTTTTTGGGCTGTTTTGGCCTGTTTTTGGTCCGTTCTTGCATGGCGCGGTGACCGTCGTGAGCGGAGCAAAACGTCAGCCATCTCAGCACCCTGGAACCCCCCGGGTGGCACAGGGCTGGATGGGGCTTTCGTATAGCAGGGACGGTGCTGCCTCACGCTTCGCTCGCTGTTCGCCGCTCGCCGCTCGCTCGCGCAGCCAAAAATGACCAGTTTTGGCCCGTTTTTGGGCTGTTTTGGCCTGTTTATGGTCCGTTCTTGCGTGGTGCGGTGACCGTCGTGAGGCGGAGCAAAACGTCAGCCATCTCAGCACCCTGGAACCCCCCGGGTGGCACAGGGCTGGATGGGGCTTTCGTATATAGCAGGGACGGTGCTGCCTCTCGCTTCGCTCGCTGTCCGCCACTCGCCGCTCGCTGCGCAGCCAAAAATGGCCAGTTTTGGCCCGTTTTTGGGGCCGTTTTGGCCAGTTTTTGGCCTGTTCTTGCATTGCGCGGTGACCGTCGAGAGCGGAGCAAAACGTCAGCCATCTCAGCACCCTGGAACCCCCCGGGTGGCACAGGGCTGGATGGGGCTTTCGTATAGCAGGGACGGTGCTGCCTCTCGCTTCGCTCGCTGTCCGCCGCTCGCCGCTCGCTCGTGCAGCCAAAAATGGCCAGTTTTGGCCCGTTTTTGGGCCGTTTTGGCCAGTTTTTGGCCTGTTCTTGCATTGCGCGGTGACCGTCGAGAGCGGAGCAAAACGTCAGCCATCTCAGCACCCTGGAACCCCCCGGGTGGCACAGGGCTGGATGGGGCTTTCGTATAGCAGGGACGGTGCTGCCTCTCGCTTCGCTCGCTGTCCGCCGCTCGCCGCTCGCTCGTGCAGCCAAAAATGGCCAGTTTTGGCCCGTTTTTGGGCCGTTTTGGCCAGTTTTTGGCCTGTTCTTGCATTGCGCGGTGACCGTCGAGAGCGGAGCAAAACGTCAGCCATCTCAGCACCCTGGAACCCCCCGGGTGGCACAGGGCTGGATGGGGCTTTCGTATAGCAGGGACGGTGCTGCCTCTCGCTTCGCTCGCTGTCCGCCGCTCGCCGCTCGCTCGTGCAGCCAAAAATGGCCAGTTTTGGCCCGTTTTTGGGCCGTTTTGGCCAGTTTTTGGCCTGTTCTTGCATTGCGCGGTGACCGTCGAGAGCGGAGCAAAACGTCAGCCATCTCAGCACCCTGGAACCCCCCGGGTGGCACAGGGCTGGATGGGGCTTTCGTATAGCAGGGACGGTGCTGCCTCTCGCTTCGCTCGCTGTCCGCCGCTCGCCGCTCGCTCGTGCAGCCAAAAATGGCCAGTTTTGGCCCGTTTTTGGGCCGTTTTGGCCAGTTTTTGGCCTGTTCTTGCATTGCGCGGTGACCGTCGAGAGCGGAGCAAAACGTCAGCCATCTCAGCACCCTGGAACCCCCCGGGTGGCACAGGGCTGGATGGGGCTTTCGTATAGCAGGGACGGTGCTGCCTCTCGCTTCGCTCGCTGTCCGCCGCTCGCCGCTCGCTCGCGCAGCCAAAAATGGCCAGTTTTGGCCCGTTTTTGGGCCGTTTTGGCCAGTTTTTGGCCTGTTCTTGCATTGCGCGGTGACCGTCGAGAGCGGAGCAAAACGTCAGCCATCTCAGCACCCTGGAACCCCCCGGGTGGCACAGGGCTGGATGGGGCTTTCGTATAGCAGGGACGGTGCTGCCTCTCGCTTCGCTCGCTGTCCGCCGCTCGCCGCTCGCGCAGCCAAAAATGGCCAGTTTTGGCCCGTTTTTGGGCCGTTTTGGCCAGTTTTTGGCCTGTTCTTGCATTGCGCGGTGACCGTCGAGAGCGGAGCAAAACGTCAGCCATCTCAGCACCCTGGAACCCCCCGGGTGGCACAGGGCTGGATGGGGCTTTCGTATAGCAGGGACGGTGCTGCCTCTCGCTTCGCTCGCTGTTCGCCGCTCGCCGCTCGCTCGCGCAGCCAAAAATGGCCAGTTTTGGCCCGTTTTTGGGCTGTTTTGGCCAGTTTTTGGCCTGTTCTTGCGTGGTGCGGTGACCGTCGTGAGCGGAGCAAAACGTCAGCCATCTCAGCACCCTGGAACCCCCCGGGTGGCACAGGGCTGGATGGGGCTTTCGTATAGCAGGGACGGTGCTGCCTCTCGCTTCGCTCGCTGTTCGCCGCTCGCCGCTCGCTCGCGCAGCCAAAAATGGCCAGTTTTGGCCCGTTTTTGGGCTGTTTTGGCCTGTTTTTGGGCTGTTCTTGTGTGGCGCGGTGACCGTCGTGAGCGGAGCAAAATGTCAGCCATCTCAGCACCCTGGAACCCCCCGGGTGGCACAGGGCTGGATGGGGCTTTCGTATAGCAGGGACGGTGCTGCCTCGCGCTTCG
>NW_027021195.1:15000-17500 GCF_036884655.1 Musa acuminata AAA Group | reverse complement strand
TCCAGCCCTGTGCCACCCGGGGGGTTCCAGGGTGCTGAGATGGCTGACGTTTTGCTCCGCTCTCGACGGTCACCGCGCAACGCAAGAACAGGCCAAAAACTGGCCAAAACGGCCCAAAAACGGGCCAAAACTGGCCATTTTTGGCTGCGCGAGCGAGCGGCGAGCGGCGGACAGCGAGCGAAGCGAGAGGCAGCACCGTCCCTGCTATACGAAAGCCCCATCCAGCCCTGTGCCACCCGGGGGGTTCCAGGGTGCTGAGATGGCTGACATTTTGCTCCGCTCACGACGGTCGCCGCGGCACACAAGAACAGCCCAAAAACAGGCCAAAACAGCCCAAAAACGGGCCAAAACTGGCCATTTTTGGCTGCGCGAGCGAGCAGCGAGCGGCGGACAGCGAGCGAAGCGAGAGGCAGCACCGTCCCTGCTATACGAAAGCCCCATCCAGCCCTGTGCCACCCGGGGGGTTCCAGGGTGCTGAGATGGCTGACGTTTTGCTCCGCTCACGACGGTCGCCGCGGCACGCAAGAACAGGCCAAAAACTGGCCAAAACAGCCCAAAAACGGGCCAAAACTGGCCATTTTTTGCTGCGCGAGCGAGCGGAGAGCGGCGAACAGCGAGCGAAGCGCGAGGCAGCACCGTCCCTGCTATACGAAAGCCCCATCCAGCCCTGTGCCACCCGGGGGGTTCCAGGGTGCTGAGATGGCTGACATTTTGCTCCGCTCACGACGGTCACCGCGCCACACAAGAACAGCCCAAAAACAGGCCAAAACAGCCCAAAAACGGGCCAAAACTGGCCATTTTTGGCTGCGCGAGCGAGCGGCGAGCGGCGAACAGCGAGCGAAGCGAGAGGCAGCACCGTCCCTGCTATACGAAAGCCCCATCCAGCCCTGTGCCACCCGGGGGGTTCCAGGGTGCTGAGATGGCTGACGTTTTGCTCCGCTCACGACGGTCACCGCACCACGCAAGAACAGGCCAAAAACTGGCCAAAACAGCCCAAAAACGGGCCAAAACTGGCCATTTTTGGCTGCGCGAGCGAGCGGCGAGCGGCGAACAGCGAGCGAAGCGAGAGGCAGCACCGTCCCTGCTATACGAAAGCCCCATCCAGCCCTGTGCCACCCGGGGGGTTCCAGGGTGCTGAGATGGCTGACGTTTTGCTCCGCTCTCGACGGTCACCGCGCAATGCAAGAACAGGCCAAAAACTGGCCAAAACGGCCCAAAAACGGGCCAAAACTGGCCATTTTTGGCTGCGCGAGCGGCGAGCGGCGGACAGCGAGCGAAGCGAGAGGCAGCACCGTCCCTGCTATACGAAAGCCCCATCCAGCCCTGTGCCACCCGGGGGGTTCCAGGGTGCTGAGATGGCTGACGTTTTGCTCCGCTCTCGACGGTCACCGCGCAATGCAAGAACAGGCCAAAAACTGGCCAAAACGGCCCAAAAACGGGCCAAAACTGGCCATTTTTGGCTGCGCGAGCGAGCGGCGAGCGGCGGACAGCGAGCGAAGCGAGAGGCAGCACCGTCCCTGCTATACGAAAGCCCCATCCAGCCCTGTGCCACCCGGGGGGTTCCAGGGTGCTGAGATGGCTGACGTTTTGCTCCGCTCTCGACGGTCACCGCGCAATGCAAGAACAGGCCAAAAACTGGCCAAAACGGCCCAAAAACGGGCCAAAACTGGCCATTTTTGGCTGCACGAGCGAGCGGCGAGCGGCGGACAGCGAGCGAAGCGAGAGGCAGCACCGTCCCTGCTATACGAAAGCCCCATCCAGCCCTGTGCCACCCGGGGGGTTCCAGGGTGCTGAGATGGCTGACGTTTTGCTCCGCTCTCGACGGTCACCGCGCAATGCAAGAACAGGCCAAAAACTGGCCAAAACGGCCCAAAAACGGGCCAAAACTGGCCATTTTTGGCTGCACGAGCGAGCGGCGAGCGGCGGACAGCGAGCGAAGCGAGAGGCAGCACCGTCCCTGCTATACGAAAGCCCCATCCAGCCCTGTGCCACCCGGGGGGTTCCAGGGTGCTGAGATGGCTGACGTTTTGCTCCGCTCTCGACGGTCACCGCGCAATGCAAGAACAGGCCAAAAACTGGCCAAAACGGCCCAAAAACGGGCCAAAACTGGCCATTTTTGGCTGCACGAGCGAGCGGCGAGCGGCGGACAGCGAGCGAAGCGAGAGGCAGCACCGTCCCTGCTATACGAAAGCCCCATCCAGCCCTGTGCCACCCGGGGGGTTCCAGGGTGCTGAGATGGCTGACGTTTTGCTCCGCTCTCGACGGTCACCGCGCAATGCAAGAACAGGCCAAAAACTGGCCAAAACGGCCCAAAAACGGGCCAAAACTGGCCATTTTTGGCTGCACGAGCGAGCGGCGAGCGGCGGACAGCGAGCGAAGCGAGAGGCAGCACCGTCCCTGCTATACGAAAGCCCCATCCAGCCCTGTGCCACCCGGGGGGTTCCAGGGTGCTGAGATGGCTGACGTTTTGCTCCGCTCTCGACGGTCACCGCGCAATGCA
>NW_027021194.1:20000-22500 GCF_036884655.1 Musa acuminata AAA Group | reverse complement strand
CGCGACGCAAGAACAGCCCAAAAACAGGCCAAAACGGCCCAAAAACGGGCCAAAACTGGCCATTTTTGGCTGCGCGAGCGAGCGGAGAGCGGCGGACAGCGAGCTAAGCGAGAGGCAGCACCGTCCCTGCTATACGAAAGCCCCATCCAGCCCTGTGCCACCCGGGGGGTTCCAGGGTGCTGAGATGGCTGACATTTTGCTCCGCTCACGACGGTCACCGCGCGACGCAAGAACAGCCCAAAAACAGGCCAAAACGGCCCAAAAACGGGCCAAAACTGGCCATTTTTGGCTGCGCGAGCGAGCAGCGAGCGGCGGACAGCGAGCGAAGCGAGAGGCATCACCGTCCCTGCTATACGAAAGCCCCATCCAGCCCTGTGCCACCCGGGGGGTTCCAGGGTGCTGAGATGGCTGACATTTTGCTCCGCTCAAGATGGTCACCGCGCAACGCAAAAACAGGCCAAAAACTGGCCAAAACGGGCCAAAACTGGCCATTTTTGGCTGCGCGAGCGAGCGGCGAGCGGCGGACAGCGAGCGAAGCGAGAGGCAGCACCGTCCCTGCTATACGAAAGCCCCATCCAGCCCTGTGCCACCCGGGGGGTTCCAGGGTGCTGAGATGGCTGACATTTTGCTCCGCTCACGACGGTCACCGCGCGACGCAAGAACAGGCCAAAAACTGGCCAAAACGGCCCAAAAACGGGCCAAAACTGGCCATTTTTGGCTGCGCGAGCGAGCGGCGAGCGGCGGACAACGAGCGAAGCGAGAGGCAGCACCATCCCTGCTATACGAAAGCCCCATCCAGCCCTGTGCCACCTGGGGGGTTCCAGGGTGCTGAGATGGCTGACATTTTGCTCCGCTCACGACGGTCACCGCGCGACGCAAGAACAGCCCAAAAACAGGCCAAAACGGCCCAAAAACGGGACAAAACTGGCCATTTTTGGCTGCGCGAGCGAGCGGCGAGCGGCGGACAGCGAGCTAAGCGAGAGGCAGCACCGTCCCTGCTATACGAAAGCCCCATCCAGCCCTGTGCCACCCGGGGGGTTCCAGGGTGCTGAGATGGCTGACATTTTGCTCCGCTCACGACGGTCACCGCGCGACGCAAGAACAGGCCAAAAACAGGCCAAAACGGCCCAAAAACGGGCCAAAACTGGCCATTTTTGGCTGCGCGAGCGAGCAGCGAGCGGCGGACAGCGAGCGAAGCGAGAGGCATCACCGTCCCTGCTATACGAAAGCCCCATCCAGCCCTGTGCCACCCGGGGGGTTCCAGGGTGCTGAGATGGCTGACATTTTGCTCCGCTCAAGATGGTCACCGCGCAACGCAAAAACAGGCCAAAAACTGGCCAAAACGGGCCAAAACTGGCCATTTTTGGCTGCGCGAGCGAGCGGCGAGCGGCGAACAGCGAGCGAAGCGAGAGGCAGCACCGTCCCTGCTATACGAAAGCCCCATCCAGCCCTGTGCCACCCGGGGGGTTCCAGGGTGCTGAGATGGCTGACATTTTGCTCCGCTCACGACGGTCACCGCGCGACGCAAGAACAGGCCAAAAACTGGCCAAAACGGCCCAAAAACGGGCCAAAACTGGCCATTTTTGGCTGCGCGAGCGAGCGGCGAGCGGCGGACAGCGAGCGAAGCGAGAGGCAGCACCGTCCCTGCTATACGAAAGCCCCATCCAGCCCTGTGCCACCCGGGGGGTTCCAGGGTGCTGAGATGGCTGACATTTTGCTCCGCTCACGACGGTCACCGCGCGACGCAAGAACAGCCCAAAAACAGGCCAAAACGGCCCAAAAACGGGACAAAACTGGCCATTTTTGGCTGCGCGAGCGAGCGGCGAGCGGCGGACAGCGAGCGAAGCGAGAGGCAGCACCGTCCCTGCTATACGAAAGCCCCATCCAGCCCTGTGCCACCCGGGGGGTTCCAGGGTGCTGAGATGGCTGACATTTTGCTCCGCTCACGACGGTCACCGCGCGACGCAAGAACAGCCCAAAAACAGGCCAAAACGGCCCAAAAACGGGCCAAAACTGGCCATTTTTGGCTGCGCGAGCGAGCAGCGAGCGGCGGACAGCGAGCGAAGCGAGAGGCATCACCGTCCCTGCTATACGAAAGCCCCATCCAGCCCTGTGCCACCCGGGGGGTTCCAGGGTGCTGAGATGGCTGACATTTTGCTCCGCTCAAGATGGTCACCGCGCAACGCAAAAACAGGCCAAAAACTGGCCAAAACGGGCCAAAACTGGCCATTTTTGGCTGCGCGAGCGAGCGGCGAGCGGCGAACAGCGAGCGAAGCGAGAGGCAGCACCGTCCCTGCTATACGAAAGCCCCATCCAGCCCTGTGCCACCCGGGGGTTTCCAGGGTGCTGAGATGGCTGACATTTTGCTCCGCTCACGACGGTCACCGCGCGACGCAAGAACAGGCCAAAAACTGGCCAAAACGGCCCAAAAACGGGCCAAAACTGGCCATTTTTGGCTGCGCGAGCGAGCGGCGAGCGGCGGACAGCGAGCGAAGCGAGA
>NW_027021193.1:0-19849 GCF_036884655.1 Musa acuminata AAA Group | reverse complement strand
AATGCCAAGGAGATGCTTTCTGTGGCAAGCCTGGACACACGGAGACTGCACTCCTCCTCCTACCTTTTTATTTGCTTTGCTTGCTCACAGCTGCGTTTTAATTGGACTTGTTGGCTTCGCTAATAAATTCGGATTCATCGAGTCCCCAATTCTTCTTCTTCTTCTTCTTCTTCTTCTTCTTCTTCTTCTTCTTCTTCTTCTTTAACTTATCCATCAATCTGGACGAATGCTTCTTCTTTCGCTAAACTAGGAGGAAAAGATCTTACAACATGTGACTCGAATAATATGTTAGCTCTCCTTGATTCTCTGCATGTTGTTATTATAGACTGATCACAATAATGAGATGGACAAGGCCAAGTCAATGGCCGCCATGTCCATGTCGAGAAGTACGTGAGAGCCTGCGTTGGAGATCTGTGACATGACTCTCCAAGCACTTCAGTTAAGCTGTCGCACTCGTCGAGCACATGTACAAGAAATGAATGAGCCATGTCGTCTGGCCACAGGCACAAGATTCCGACAAGGTAAAAGAGGTGAATCCAAGCCTGGATGAGCATGCACAGATTGTGGTGTAAATGCTCCTACTATTTACGCATGCACAGATTACCACACCATCATGGCTTTTCTTATGGGCATGGAAAACTAGTCACTACTGATCATCTTAATATTGAATTTTAAGCCACTAGTTAATATTCTATGCACCCATGCATAGAATAAAGCAAAATTATGGTGCACAACATGCCGTCCACATGAAATACAACGCCTCCATGTTTGTCTCTCTTCCATCATTGAATGATTGGGTCGGAGGGTATGCATGATTTGGTGGCTTTGAATGAAGGGTTTGGCTTGCTATAATTTGTCGTTGTCGTTGCGTTCGAGACAATTAGACGGTTCGTTGGCAACGATGACACGGGTGTATTTTATGGTTGTTGTACATAGCTAGTCGATGTGCAATGCATGTTCTTGCCATGCAAGCAAGTTAATGGGAGGTGGTGATGAGCAAAGCAGAGGGAGTAGGCCGCATTGAATTCACTTATCGATTGTTTTCGGCTAAGCATGATAGTTTTATTACTACACACACGGATTAATACATTTCGAATATACGCGCGCACGCACGCGCGCACACACACACACGCACACATGCACGAAAAAAATGTATTATTACACACATGATAAAAATCGAGATACATTTACATTTAGGGATTAATACATTTCGAATATGAATTAGTGTCTAATAATTTTTTAAAATCATTTTTTACAATTTAATATATATATATATATATATATATATATATATATATATATATATATATATACTTTAAGATATTATCTAAAATTATAAAATTGTCAACATGATTTATGTATTCTATAAGGTGAAATTTCATTTGTTTTTAATTTTTTATATTATTTTACATTCATTTATATGATTATATATATATATATTTAATTAAATATATTTATTAAATTAAATTAAAAAAATATTTATTTATTTTTGAATAAATATTAAAAATTAGAAGAATAATTTTATCACATAATATTCAATGAATTTTTGAAATATAATTTTAGTAAACAACACTTACGTTAATGCATATTTAAAATATGATTTTCATATATTATATTCCAAACAATCAAAAGTATTTCATAACTATATATTCACTCAAACTTCTTTCTTCAAATACACATAAAAATAAATAAATATATTCTTTAAGACAGCTTTACTCTCTTAAAAATCTAAATCAGTAAGTATCGAACGTAAAAATATAAAAATAAAAACTAGGAAAAGATAATCTTTAAACTGAGTCAAAAGAGAGATGATGTTAGTAAAACATCCTCTAAATCATTGTTGATCCAAAGAACAATTTCCATTACTATTAAGGCTGCTCGAGTAATGACCCCCTCATTTTCATCATTTAGGTTATCCTTGTGGCTTTCGACAGTGAATGGGCACTTTCGCCCTTACTTATGTACATGCAAATATAGCCTCGTCGTTTGAAACCTTTAGTGATCGCTCCTTCTCTCTGTCGTCCTTTGGCCTTCCATGGGATGGATGCCTTTCGTCTTGGTTTGGTTTCCAAGTACTCGAAAGGCATGCAGTGGAGCCGAACACACAGACTGTTGGGACATCCGATTTGATCCTGTAAATTTTGGAGCACTGGATGATGGCCATTAATTTTGATTCATATAATTCGGATCACCACATGAACACATACATCTATGCAAAAGTACAGACATTGATATCAATATAATGTCCATTTCAGTGTTGAGCTTTGTTCTATGGACGTAGTGTTGAGCTTGCGTTTGCTACGACAATGTGCTCCAAGACGAAGCGACCGCCTACCCGACGCAGGCGATGACTCACTACCCGCAGCAACTCGTGTGGCAGACGCAATTTGATCCTAAATCGCCTTCATCACAAGCACGACAGGCGTTTGGATTAAGGTCGGGTGTGTCGAACTGGTGCCATAGATGAATGAAGAGTTAGTCTATCGACCTGCAAAACTAAGATGGAGAGGATTCGAAGACAATCGAAATCTTATTTTATATTTATTTTTTATTGGTGTCAGAAAATTATCAAAAAATTATTTGGAGTCTTGAATATTCTGAATTTGCAAAACTTTCATTAGAGGCATGACCGATAAGGTTTCTCTAACGTGTAAGTTAGTTCACAAAATGAGGTGTTATTATCGAGTCTTTTAGATCTAAATGCATAAGGAGTTTAAGAATGCTTTAGTGTGTTAAGAAACAACATACGAAGGACCTTTTATAGTGTGGCTTCAGGACCATTATATTCGATGATGCATATTGATGCAAAGGATGATTATGCGTTTCTCATTGTCTAAGTGGAATCGTGTCGCGTCGAACCTACTCTTATTCTTGATGACACCATATCAACCATATGATTTTGATAAACATGTGCCGATCATATATCGTGAGGATATCGACTAATGTATTCATAATAAAACATTGAGATATTAACTATAGTGTCAGAGTATCAATGACAAAGATACGCGATGGTCAGATCATTATTTTCCTATCCGACAATTATCTTATCGTCAATAGTTTCGACAAGACATCAAATATTATTATTGGAACGTTAAAAATGACCCTAACTATTAGAGGTTATCGTCGTCACGTCCTTTCAATACTGACTAACTCGACAATGTTCGGTGTCCACAAGCATTTCAACCTCGGAAGAAACGGCGTACAATTTCGACGTGCGATTTGGCCATTGGATTGTGGTGGGTGCGACAGTCCCCAAAAGTCAACGATGTGGATATATTAAAGAAACCGCAGTCGGCCAATCCATTGTGCTAAAAAAGATGGCACCCAAAGTCAAAGACGTGCATAAATAAAAGGAAAAAAAATGCCATGGAGAATCTTATCAGTAATTCTCTTTGGAATGGTTAAGCAAAAACTCATCATGATTAACTCAATAACACTTTTTATACTTTCTATTATTATTTCATGATGAGAATCTAATATACTTAACTTCTCTGTCTCTCTCTCTCTCTCCAAATCATGGTGCTCACACGGTTTCCTCGAGGGAGTCCCGTCTCAACTTATCTCTATTCATGGAGTAGACGTGGAAAGAGCTCGAAAAGGATTAATCAGTGCTTGATGCATCCATCAGCACGTTAACTCCAAAGTGACGATCGATCACCACTATGTAGTTTTGTTGAAGATTGCATTCCTGTACACAAATATTATTATCCCAAGTATTATAAGCCACTGACTTCATTGCGTAGCCACTCCAACCCACCACCAGTCTGCTTTGGTATTCCTGCGCACACACACACACATCATTATGGATCACGACCAGAATCAACATCGTGAGCATCGTAATGCACTGACGTTGTCGTATGGCCGCCACTCTAACGCCCACTACACTACTTTGTGGTGTAGTATTCATATTCCACAGCTATCCTTATCGTCGATGAGGAGAATCCATTGGCTTTACTCCAATTCTTTGAGTTGGTTGGTGGCCGCATGTGAAATGGATGCTAATAGGAAAGATAACGATGACGTTTGAATCAACTCGATTCGGTTTGAATTTATGTATAAGTCTAATAGATTGTCTATCGGATAGACGTAAATGTTCACTCGGGGAGTTGAAGGATGCTAAACACTTGTTTCATAGTTAGATTTGTACAAAAATTGAGATTGAATGAGTTTTTTTGATATGATTCTTTCGACGCCTATCGTAAGTAGCTTTCTATAGTGATTTAATCGAGGAGAATATTGTTAGAATTTTAATGATCATACATGTATAATTAAATATGTTAAGTCATTATTTTGATTAGTCAAAATTAAAATGATCTAATTAAAGTAAAGTTATTTGACGAAGGAATATAATTATTATGAAAATTAATTGTGTTGATACCATAAGTCATATTTCTAACTTAATGATGAGATAAGTTAGGAATATAAAACTTTGAGGCATAATTGTAGATTCATCAATCATGAATATAATTATAATTATAGATTCATTAGTTATGAATATAAATAGGGTTGTGGTCCTCGGTGTAGTATCTAATGAAGTTTCTTTTCGCCCATCAAAAGAGAAATCTAAAGTTCTTAAGGATAGGAAGGTCAAATAATCGATTAATTCAGAAAATACTTTAATGAATTCATTGTTAATATATTTCATAATTATTGTAGGATTTTATGTATATTATTGTGGATTTAATAAGTTTTATGGAAGCATTCTAAAATATTATTTTGGATCTATAAAGCATGTTTGAACCAAAATTTGATTTTGATTCTATAAAACAATTGTTTGATCAAATATGTTAAAATTCTAACGAATGAAATGTTTCATATCTTATCGTTCTTAGGGTATTCACCGAACATTTTTCGGATTATTATTATGGATTGATGTCCATGTAGTTTGATTATTGACACGCTCCGATAAGATTAACAGCTACAGTATAAGGAAATACTTCGATGCAGATGGTGGTTTAGTGATCTCTGCTAATTGCCTAACTCAATTCCCCCAAATGTGTGAACAGTGGAGCTTCTTAAGCCTTCGATTCGAATTAGGTTTGCACTCAGCCAATCATAACCCAAACGAGTGTTACAGTGACACGAAGAGCGCAAGCTTAAACTGTGTTCTGACACGCAAAATCTTATCTACCTACTGCGGAGAAAGTGACACCACGCTCGTCTGGAAGAAAGAAAAGGTTGGATGAGGTCGGCCATTAGCAGATGGGAAAGAATCCCACTAAGTGAACGTAAGGCTTCAGGAAGAAGGGAGAAAAAAGAAGCGAGCGACATGCCGAAACCTACTCGGTGTCAAAAGAAAGCCAGCCACCGGCTCCACTTTTCCTCCCGAGTCCTCGTTTCACACGCCGACTTTAATCTACGTGCATTATGGCCTCTGATTTGGACTGGTGGCCATGCAAAGAATGCCTATAAAAACCCTTGTGCTGCCACTCTTCGTGACCACACCTCATCCTCTCAGTTCTCTGCTTAGCTAGTAGTGTAGCTACGATGGCTGGCGTGACTCGAGTTAGGCTTTGGGCTCTTGCCTTCGTCGCTCTCCTTGGCCTCCAGGTAGCCTTGGCCACTAGATCCCTTCTTGGAACTAGCGGAGGAGGTGGCGGCGGTGGAGGAGGTGGTGGCGGAGGTGGTGGATCTGGTGCCGGTGGGTCTGGATATGGCTCCGGCTCCGGATCTGGATACGGAGAGGGTGTCGGCGGGGGGAGTGCTGGAGGGTACGGTAGAGGCGGTGGCGGAGGGGGTGGCGGTGGAGAGGGAGGCGGTGCAGGTGCTGGCTCTGGTTCCGGGCATGGCTACGGCTCCGGCTCCGGATACGGTGAGGGTGTTGGTGGCGGGAGTGCTGGAGGGTACGGTAAGGGAGGAGGCGGTGGCGGCGGTGGGGGAGAAGGAGGAGGGGCAGGAACTGGCTCTGGTGCCGGGCATGGCTATGGCTCCGGATACGGTGAGGGTGCTGGTGGTGGGAGTGCCGGAGGATACGGCCGTGGCGGCGGCGGCGGTGGCGGTGGCGGAGAAGGGGGTGGTGAAGGCGCCGGGGCTGCGCACGGGTATGGGTCTGGGTCTGGTTACGGCAGCGGAGGAGGAAATGGCCACTACTAGGTCAAGCAAGGTTCGGTGGCTTCAAGTAGTACGTGTAATAAGAGCTCTCATGCTGAACCTTTAAAGCCGCTGTAGGTTTAATTGGAGGTGGTGAAATCAGTGATGTTTGTGCGTGTGTGTAATGAATGCCAAATAAGTGAAAATGAAAGCTTATGTTCTCATGTTATAACGTAAGCGTACTCGTTGACACGAGGAATGCTTTTAAGTGAATGTGTGTTTCTGCTGTTGCTCTTCTTATCTTTGCATACAAATCCTCATGCGGTGTTGTTGCTAATCCAAAGATGGTGAGACCGAACAATTTCGTATGGAACTGCGAAATAATTAGAGAAATAAAAAAAGAGAGAGAGAATGAGTTCTTGTTAGAGGGTCGACGCTTCAGTTAACCGACATAGTCTAAACTCGAGAGCGTAGGAGTGTCCTAAGTGGTTTCAAAGGTGATTTTAAGATAACTCTGAGATGACTTCGAGGTAGAGGTATCGATCTCTCGGGGCACTACCTATATTAAGATTGATGTTGGAAGAATTTCTTTAACTCGATCCCTCCAACACTCCAATTAGTGAACGAGGTTTGTAGTGGGCAAGGATTTTTCTTGGGAATAGAACCTTCTGGTATAGCATAAGGGGTCAGCTTTTATACCTAGTCTCGGAGGGGATAATCTGTAACTACCCCCAAACGTATCCTTTTGATATTTTATTTATGTGGGCGATCAGAGGAAGACAGCCTCCTTGGACTGTTATCCACGGGGGTAGACAGGTAAAGGGTGACTTGGACCTTTTTTTCTACGACAACTTCCACGTGGCAATCAGATGACGAATGATGATTAGCCATTAATATATTTCCTATCATTTGTCTTCTATCCCTCTCCCACCCCTCCCTCCCCCCCCCCCCCCTTTCTCTCCTATTAAAGGGGTCCAAAGTGTAACATTTAATTCATCTGACATACCTATTGCTAACCTATTCTTTTATAACATAAAGGAGACATACATTAGCATAGGCAGGTTTTCCCAACTCACGCGCCTCAAGCACATTTCACATTGTGACTCCTTATAGCAGATTTCTTTTCCCGCGAGTCAAGTTTTCCCGCCTCGTGCCTCGATCATAATGGATTCATCTTGGTGCGGGTCAGGTTTTCTTGGCTCACACGCCTTAGACACATTTCGCCCTACGTCTCCATTGTAACAGATTCCTTTTAGCGTGAGTTAAAAATTTCCAACTCACACACCTCGGGCATATTTCGCCTTACGCCTCTGCCATAGCGGATTCCACTTGGCGTAAGTCGGGTTTTCCCGACTCACACGCCTTTAGCACATTTTGCCTTGTGTCTTCATCGTAGAGGATTTTTCTTGGCATGGGTCGAGTTTTCTAAACTCATGCCTTGAGCACATTCCACCCTATGCCTTTGCTATAAAAGATTCATCTTGGCATAAGTTGGGTTTTTTCGACTCACATACTTCAGACGCATTTTGCCCTATTCTTTTATTGTAATGAATTTCTCTTAAAGCGGGTCGGGTTTTCCCTACTCACACGCTTGGGGCATATTCCGCCCGACACCTCTATCATAGCGGATTTCAAATCTTTTGTTTGTCATGGTGGTCCAAGTCCTCCCTCGGCCATGGTGGATTTTAGAGCATCTTCCTGTCGTGGCGAGCTTCAAAGTCCTTCCTCCACTATGACAAATTTCAAATTCTCTTACTATTGGTGTCTCGTAAGAATTGCTCTTGATCATGGGAGAAGAGAGATCGATATCCTTTTTATAAATCCTACCCCCCGTGGAGCAGGATTCATTCTTCCATTTGAGCCTCCAGAGTCTAGAGTCCCTAGAGCCTCGAGAGCTTTCAGCCTTACCCCCAGGGGCCTCCTTAGGAGCACCTCCCACCTTGCCCTAGTTCCTAATAAGGCAAGTCGATATTTGAGTCCCTCGCCCTAGCATTAGTTATGCTCTTTTGTCTTAGATCGGGATGTCTCTTCTTTCTTATACAAGTTCTTCCTGATCCTCTAGCTGCTAGTTGGTCGAGGTTTCTACTCCATCCTCAAATAGTTTAAGGGCGGAGGAGGATGAGTCCTCCTTTTCATCAGAGGAGGCATCTACCATAAACCAGAGGGTTCTTTAGGACTTGGAGTCCATGAGAAATTTGCATGACTATGGTTCAGTGATAAGCATACCTCTCTTAGATCGCCTGGGAACTAGATATTGTATAACAACCGAGTTCCATCTATAAGTTCCCAAACCTTATCAACACCCTTTTGATCTTGCTCTCAAGTCTTTCTACTTATCATGTGATGCATTTGAGGCAAGATTCCATTTTTCCCTCTACTTAGTGATAGTGTAATACCTCCAATGATGGGGGATATCACTTTCTCAAATAGTGCTCAACTCATTATGCTATCTAATAGTGTTCATCGAAGAATGTCGACGTGCTACTATACCCAGCACCCTCTTTGTCACTTATTTTCAATTGTGCAAGGGAAGAAGTAGCTACTACTTAGCTACTTGGGAGAGGGTTTCTAGGTCAGTGATGTACCTTCCAACAACAAAGTTAGAATGAGCGCTTCTTTCTCATGAGTTTAAGTCAAAAGACGAGGGATTCAACCTCGCATGATCAATACATTACATTAATAACACCCCTCCCTTCGTGTCTGATAAGGAGGTAGATTTAGAGTTTCGATTGAGGGATATACTTTCTTCCTTCGAGATAGTCCGAAAGATGGATAAGGACTAGTTGATCAATGCAGGTTTTAGCCCAACTCCTCAGGGTATGACCCAAACCTCCTATCACTTAACATTTTTTATTTTAACCTTCAGCTTTGTGATTTGCATAATCTATAGGCATAAAATCTGTACTACCTAAAAAGGAAGGTGCTTGGCTCCTCATTAACGTGACGGAGCCCTATTTGGCCCTAACAACCACTCATAAGCCATTAGTAAAGGTGTTGGATCCACCTCGACCTAGTCATCATGGCAACATTGACTAACTAAGAAAGAAACACAAGGTTATAGTGAGAAAGGCTTGATAATCTCAAAGGGACGACATACCCGAAGAGTCAACTTGGGAGATGGAGCCTCCCCTAGAGGTCGAAGTTATAGATCGTTCTTGAGGAAAAGGGGGAGCATGTCACAATCGATGATGGACCTATGCAAGGGAAGTCCCTACCCTTTACGGCCTTGCAGATGGTTGACCTATCAGACTCAACCCTAGATGCATCACTGCAGTTATAGTGGGAAGGTTTGAAAGAGATGCAAAAGGTGTGAGGTGAGAGCACGAGGGCTAGCCTCCCAAAAAGCTTAAGGAGGTTCGAGACTATAACTAGTACAATGGAGGATAAGTTGTTATAGCTAACTTGGGAGCTGGACGCGATGAATACACATAACTCAGAGCTCATCGAGGAAGTTATGATAGTTGTTGAGGAGACTCGCAAGCTAAAGGAAGTATTGGAGAGCGAGCAGAGCTAAATATTAGAGTATTAAGAGGAAGCAATTACTGACTATAATATGTTCATCAAGCTTCAAAGGGGGGGGTTTGGAGAGGATGATGTAGGTTTCACACCAATTCATGCACTAAGTCACTCTAACCCACTTCAAGGTGAGGTATCACAAGTTGAAGCTCGAGGAGGATCGGTTCATGGTTACCTTGAGGATCATAACATGTTGATGGTGATCAAGATACCCTTTGATGACAGCCCTAATTCATCGCCTAAACTACTATCTCTACTAGTCGTTCTCCCCTTTTTTGTATTTGGTTCATCTGGAATGTTTTAAGTGAATGAGGATTGACCTGAGATGGGATCAATTAGACTCTCCCCTCTAGAATCTTAGAACTCCCACTGCATCTTATCTAAGCGTCGGTCCATTTACTACAATTGGATCCTTAGGGAGTCATCTATCGAATCCGCTGATTAGGTCTCAAATTTGAGCAAAGCAAAGCGGTGGTGCTGTAGTGCGCTAAGTTCCACAATTGGGAAGCGGGGAGCTCCTTCGGCTAGTAGTTTTGCAGGCTTTGGGTGATCCTGAGATGTTGGCATTATGTTAGTTTGGGGGATCCTGACGGGTGCCGATGCCAATAGTGCTTGAGGTATCAATCGCGGTTGAGATAGTAGTATCGCTTATTAGGCTAGATGAGGCAAGAGCAATATGATAGCCTGCATCATGTCTGTTAATGTCTATACCTACTGAGTGAGGCCCAAGAACACATTGATAAAGACTAGTAAATGGCTCGAGTTCATCCCTAATGGTGAGAGACATGAGTCATTGAATAGATGCCAATACCACATTAGCGTTTGGGCTGAAGTTGGCACATCAACATGTAAGAAGGATGGAAATTGCCCCCTGAGTAAAAGTGCTATGGGTTGGAGGCAAAGCCTTCTCATTGGAGCATTCGTTGAGAGGATTGACGAGTGGATATTTTTGTGACATCAAGCTCTCCTTTTAACATGAAAATGTTAGGGGGATTTCATTGTTAAAATTTGACTTAACCCAACGTAATCCAAACCCGAGGGCACAATAGTATCCTAGATGGTTCCAAGGCGGCTTTGAGATGGCTCTGAGATGACTTTGAGATGGAGGTGTCGATCTCCTAGGGCACTACCTGCACTAAGATCAATGTCAGAAGAATTTTTTCAACTTGATCCCTCCGATGCTTAAGTTAGTAATCGAGGTTTATAGTAGATAAGAGTTTTTCTTGGGAAGAGAGCCCCATGATATAATATCAAGTATTAGCTTTTATACATGATCTTGGAGAGGAAAGCCTATAACTGTCCCAACGTTCTTTTTTGATATTTTGTTCATATGGACGTTTGGAAGGAGATAGCTCCAAATGGTCCACCTTGGATTGTTATCCTCAAAACAGATAAAGAGTGATTTGGATATTTTCTTTACATGCCAATTTCTATATGACAGTTAGATATTGATCGTTAATATAGGAGAACCTGAGGCCGTGAGAGAGAGAGAGAGAGAGAGGGAGGGGGGGGGGGGGGGGGGAGAAGGTGTGTGGGGGTGGGGTTTGAGTGTGTGTTTTGGTGGGGAGAGAATGAGCGGCTCGGAGAGATGGACGCTGTGCACCTCTCCTGTATTCCCTGTGGACAACCTCTCCATATAAATGGCGTTTGCGACGGCAACAGAAGTCCCACAACTTTCTTCACGATTTGTGGCGCCATGTCTACTCTCTTGCGCGCCCTCGTAGCTGCAGCGCTGCTGCTCCTTGTGTTCCCCCGCGCCGGCGCCGGCGCCGACGCCAAGGCTGAGGATGACCACCATGGGAAAATTAGATACAAAAACCACGTCCACGGCAATCATCTGAAGGGCCACCACGGGACCTTCAAGTCCGGCAAGTGGGAATTCGCGCACGCCACCTTCTACGGAGGCAGCGATGGCTCCCAAACAAGAGGTCTGCCCTTCTCTCCCTTGCTTTCTACATGTTGCCTGTGTTTGCCTTCACGTACGTCACGCGCCGGAAACTCTACCCTTGCAGAGGGCGCATGCGGCTACGAGGACACGGTGACCGAAGGGTACGGGCTGCAGACGGCCGCCACGAGCACGGCTCTGTTCAACGACGGCCTCATCTGCGGCGCCTGCTTCGAGATCAAGTGCGTAAATGACAAGGAGTGGTGCAAGCCGGGCCACCCTTCCATCTTCGTCACCGGCACCAACCTTTGCCCACCCAACTACTACCAGTCCAGCGACAACGGAGGCTGGTGCAACCCTCCCCGTGTGCACTTCGATCTCACGCAGCCAGCCTACCTCCAGATCGCCCAGTACAAGGCCGGAATCGTGCCGGTGGCCTACCGCAGGTACTCGTCTTCTCGAACCCCCAACATCTTGTCAGAATCCTAACACCAGGACACGAATCACAATGCTGCATGCAGGGTCCCGTGCAAGAAGCGGGGAGGCATCAGGTTCACCACCTCCGGGAACCCCTACTTCCTCCTCGTCCTGGTGTGGAACGTGGCCGGCGCCGGGGACGTCCACAACATGCAGATCAAGGGGAACAAGGTGGGGTGGACTGCCATGTCCAGGAACTGGGGGCAGCGCTGGCAGACCAACGTAGACTTAACGGGGCAGTCGTTGTCGTTCCGGGTCACCGCCAGCGACGGCCGCCGCTCCACCTCTTGGCACATCACCCCCCGCAACTGGCAGATCGGGCAAACCTACGAAGGCAAGAACTTTAAGTTCTGAGCAACGCAGCAGAAGCTCCACCTAAACCCGTAGTTCGTCCTACGGATCATATCTCTGAGCTTGAGATTCATAGACTTCCCTGAAGACCGATCGAGCCGGGATGTAAGCATTTGTAATAGTATCTGAGACGGTGTTGCCTCCCACAGCAACACCATAAAGTATGTCAGTATGTATAATAGAAATTAAATTTACTACATCATTTGTCTTTAGTATTTTTTGCTATAACAATTACGTGGGATCGCTTATGTGACCTTTAACATCTAATTATAATATTAACAAACCATCCTAAATGAATCTTCTTTGTTTCATCGGATTGCATCTAACTGTTCACATATTTTTTTGGTAAATCCACAAATTTATCTCTGCCATTTCGACTACACAATATTATTTTTTGGCCGCTCTCATTGAGATTCCTAACGAATCATCATTCTACTATTCCATGGTAGAAATGGTACGAAAATGCTTTTATAATCTATTTAACCTTATTATGTGCTCAAATTTTGTATTACTAAAATGACATTTCATATATTCAATCTTAATTTTACTATCTATATTAGTTAACACTTTCTCTCCATAGCTCAATTTTAAATAATTCATCCTAACTCTCACTAAATATAATACTATTTTTTCCAACAAATCACATCCAATAAGTGCATCACATATCCGATTACTAATCAAAAAAATCAAAATCGATTCTTATTGTAACTATATAATTATAAGAACTCTCATAATTCTATTATTGGTCACAACACTGTGATGTAAACTCTTTTAATACTAATATAATTATTAGAAATGTTTTTCTTCTCCCAACTCTTACCGTGACAAGTCTCTAGATACTCTATTACAAAAAATTTTTAACTCAACTATAAAAAAATAAAAATCCTTTTCATGCTTATTGCATTTTAAGATAAAGATGCACGGAAAAATAAGAGAAAAAAAAGGAAAACCTAATGTTATAAAGGAAGACAAAAATGAGACAGAATATAGAATAACTAACAAGGATATATTAAATATTTAATTTTTCATAAATTTTAGCCCAAATTAGCTATTAATTGCCACAGTAATTAATGGTCGTCAGAGTTTTTTAGAATGCCAATGTGAATGACATGAGGAAGATCTTTTTTTTTTCGTTAACATGATGTACATGAGTACCATGAAAAAATTCACACCATGAAGACCAAATTTGACATCATAAGCCTTGAAAGAAATTTAACTCGATCATTGCAATGCTATTACTCTGGAAAAATCCACCTAGTCAGTGATGACAACCATAAGTTCAGCATTCACATAGTTTTTAGCACACTTGATCTTGTTTTGATGAGGGTTTAGTCCACCGAAAACTGTTTGCAGATACATATGACACTGATGATACACCATCGAAATTAGCCTATAAAATTAGTTTGTCTAAGCAATTGATTCCTAGTGAGAAAACTACTACAGGCAACTATGCAGAACGAACAAACCAAGAAACATTGAAAGGCATTCAAAAGCAATTTTAACTCCAAACAAGATAAAAATGTATGGCAAATTAAAGATTTACCTGATATGTTACATATGCCTCCAACAAAACTAATGGGATATACAGTTGGCCATCAAGATACCAACAGGTTATGTCTTCTGGATGATATCTGCTTTGCATGTTCTTTTGTAGTGTCCTGTTTGGCTGCACCGACTACAATGCACGGTATGTTTTTCACGATTGCTCACCTCCATGCAAAGCCGCTTCTTTTCAGGGCGTCCTGGAGGACGACGAAACTTCGGTGGACGAACCACTTGATTTTCATTGTGTGCCTGACCCTCGGTGGCTTTATTCCACTCGCTTCTGTCTGGAATTGGATACACTGGCTTAGAATATGTCTCCCGATACTTCGTGACAGTGAAGTACTTCTCTGTATATTCATAGATGTCTTTCTTACATGACAGGAGGGCTGCAACAGCGTGAGAACAGGGTATGCCATGCAACTGCCACTCACGACAAGAACAAGAGCGCATGCCAATATTTACAATACTGGAACAATCAGCTGACAGAACCTCAAATTCTACTTCATCAGAACGAAGCACTTGGTATCCAACAGCCCACTCAATGGCTTCCGAAATGTGTCTTTCAGCTGCAGGGGCAAGTCTAGACGTCCATTTTAAACCCTTTTCATGGCGTTCGCTAAATTCCTTCATCAATTTGCCATGGATGCTTTCGATAACTTGAATAACAGGTAGTTCACGAGCTTCAAGTATCCATCTATTGAACTCCTCAATGTTTGAAGAAAGATGTCCATAGCGTGGACCTTCAAGATAAACCACTGCCCAATGGTTAGCTGGAATTTGCTGAATCCTTTTGGCTGCTCCTGCACAGACTTCTTCAATTTCTGCCATCCTGTCCCTAAAGCCACTGGTGGTGACAGAATAAGCTGCCTTCCAAAGAAGATGAACAAGCCTTGAGTTCTTGAATTCTTTGTTCATGCTTTCTGTTAAGTGTCGCATGCATATTCCCTGGTATGCAGTAGCAAATTTTCTTCTCACAGCTTCAGTAACAACTGTCTGTCCATTGGATAGTACAATAAGCTGAGGTCTGGTTTCAGTGCTCGTATCTAGTAGTTTATGGAACTCTGACAAGAACCACATCCAACTCTCATCTGTCTCCATATCAACAATACCAAAAGCAACTGGAAACATTCCACCATTAGCATCAAATGATGTCACAGAAAGCAGCGTGCCAAGATACTTACTTCTGAGTTCAATTCCACCAAGGCTAATGATGGGCAAACAACCATTCAAAAAGCCATGAATTGATGCATTAAACGAAACAAAAATTTTCTGGAAACGATGGTCCGAACCTGTAGTAAATACTTGAGCAACACTTCCAGGGTTTCTTAGCTTTATCTGCTCACAGTATGCTGGAAGAAGACTGTAACCCTCTTCAGAGGATCCATATATGGCAGTCAGACCTCTTTCTTTCGCTCTCCAAGCTTGCTTGTATGGAATACTAATCCCATACTGTTTCTGAATGTCTTGAAGTATGTCCTTTGGCCTGTAATTAACATTGCTTCGTAGCCGCTCCTCTATGAGATTGACAATCCAGTCAACAGATGCCTGATTACGACTTAGCTGTGCATCTTTGCCACAAGTATGTGTCCCTTCAATGCTTCTTATGGTGAAAGTTGGTACATTTGGCAGCTTTACAGCACGAATTCGCCATGGACAACCTTCCTTGGCACACTTGGCAAAGTAGCGAATCAGATCACTCTTTATAATCTTAAGTTCAAAATGTTGTGCAATAGCAGCTTCTTTTATCGCCTTCCTAAAAGTTTTGACATCAGGGAATTGCCGCCCGACAGCAAAATTAAAATCTTCCATCCAGCATATGATGATGAACCAGTATGCAGGGATAAATTAGTTACTTCCTCTATGGTTACCCTTTATCATCTCTTTCTTCACGAACCATTTAACTTCCACAATAAGGCCAACAATCTCAAAAGTTCAATGATAATCACCTAGGAGGTGAGCGATATTACTCAAGTCTCCTGCACAAGAGTGACAACTCTAAACGAAGAGAATAATCTCTGTAAGATTAAACAATATGTGTACTGCATGCATGGTGATATTGATTTATTTCTCAACTTTGACACAACAAAACTCATTCTTTAATTTGGCAAGTCAACAAAAAAAAAACAACTTGCATTAATCTAACTCCAGCAAAAAGTGAATTCTACTAAAAGCACACAGTTAAAAAAAAGAAAAAAGATTATCATATTTTCTTTTGCACATAAACAAAAAGCAAAATCAATTTCCATTGTAATAGTTATATAAACTTCATCTGATTTGGCTTTTCTACTAGACAATAAATAAACAAAACATGCTATTAGTGGCAAAACATTCCAAGCAGCAGCAACATAACAAAATAATGCTTCACAGTCATTTTAACTCAGGTAAGTATCAAAGCTTCCATGTTGATCACACAAAAACCCAGTCCTTGCCGTCACACATGTTAAATGCTGACCGCCACATAAAGAGTCGCAGACAGGCGCACAATGCATTTGAAGAGATGTGTGCATCACATAATCTATTAATTTGTAATTTCGTCAATCATTCACAAGTTTTCCCCTTCGTAATTTGTGCCTCAAACAATCGCACCATAAACACGAAACGAAAATAATCTTATGTCATCGGCTTCCAAGAAAATTATTCTTCAAATTAATAGAAAAAGAAGCTCGAAGAGACCCAATTATAATGCAGTGAGAGTTCGGCGAGAAGGAGGCGGAACGGGCATGGCGGACTTACCCGAGGATTTCGAGAGGGCAGTGGACATCGTTCGCGACTGCGAAAGGAGCATCAACAGCACAAGACAGGCTTCGGCCGAAGCGATCGAAGGGAGGCCCCAGGCTTAGGAAGGGTTCGGGAGCGGATCACGGCAGCGGGGTGCGCAAGAGACTTAGATGAGACAGGAAGGCGTAGAGA
The DNA here is from genome assembly GCF_036884655.1 of Musa acuminata AAA Group. Classification (NCBI taxonomy): domain Eukaryota; kingdom Viridiplantae; phylum Streptophyta; class Magnoliopsida; order Zingiberales; family Musaceae; genus Musa; species Musa acuminata. Next base: position 3,135 of record NW_027021193.1, on the reverse strand, counting down.
GAAAACGCACGGCCGCGTAGGAGGTGAGATCGGGTGGTCCGGCTCCGAGAGGAGGAGGCGGTGGAGCCGTCGGCGAAGGGCAGATCGACGCCACTACGGTAGGGCTTCCTTGCGACTCTCCCTTGCAATTTTTCTTGATTTATGTTTTTTATGGCAACCGAGAAATCTTTGCTACGAATTCTATTTACGTATATTACCATTCAAAGTTCTGCCATATACATTTACATATTTATTTTTCTATATATATGTATTTGATAAATTCTTAAAAATCTTTATTTTTATTTGTCTAGATTAATATTTTTATTTTCTATATATATAAATTAAACAATGCTATTGTAAAGACTTTTTTATATTTATATGAATCAACGTATATTACCATTATATGAATTAAACAATGCTATGAATTCTATTTACGTATATTACCATTCAAAGTTGATTTATTTTTATTTATATATATATATATATATATATATATATATATATATATATATATATATATATATATATATATATATATAAAGTTTCCTCCAATATATGTAATATTTTCAATTATATTTTTAAAAATTTTACCAAAAAAATAAATAATATAAATTATGTTATTGATTTTTTTAAAAATAAATATCAACATTTTACAATGTGATGCATACGCCCTTTTCCTAAAATCATGTGGATAGTCTGTTTAATCATCATGATTGGACCAAAATGATTTGTCCTACTCTGGACCGGGTCTAGAACTCGGACCAATCAAAAGGTCACATTTATCCTTGTCTATTTTAACTCTACTTAGGTGGCAGAAAAGATCATGCATCCTTTCAACGGTTCACTTCCAGACTTGTTCCATACCACTTTATGAGTAATATAGCCTCAACACAGTCTAATCTTCATTGTCTTTATAGGAATGTATTCTATCTATACAGAACAAGACCATGCCAATAAACAAATACGATTATGTTCTTGACATTTATCAACGTGCTTTCGTGGGACATCTGATGCAATAGCATCCGAATTTATCAAGCCATTTGATGCATATATCATCTTAAGTCCTTTGTCAACAAAGGGCAACTTTAGACAATTGAATGAGTTTAAACCCTATTTCTCAGCTCTGTAATATCGCAAAAGCTTTCTACACTCGTGCAAGAGATCTTGTATGATAAAAAACAATAATAAATACCAAAAAATTAAAGATCTAAAATATCATCTGATATAAAATACTCGCTAAATTAGTTGGTAAAAACTTTGACTGATGTTATTTATTCCTTGTAAAAAATTAATAATAAATAATTCATAATATGTTCATCAAAGGCTTTAAAATCATCTAATTCAATTCATAAAACAGCCTTATTGCTAAAATCACATTCACCAATCATTCCCAAATATTTAAAGGTAGTAAAAACTTTGACAAATCATCATAATTTGATTTTCAAAACCTACCTTCGCCACTTATATTTTGTAAAAAAAAAAAAAATTGTACATTGAGACTCTCTTTTTCACTTGGGCAAATATCACACTTGAATCTATTACGTTGCAAATCAATATCAAAATGCTCTCATTCACATGAACCAATCATTTAGAACCTCATATATTTTAAACACGAAGTGTATGATATAAATAAAGAGACGAAGATTAACCAGAACACATTAGAACTTTTGAGTTTGCAAGTTTGCAAGACATACAGGCATCGAATCATGTTGCCAAACTTCGCGGTGATACATCTCACATGCATATGATTTTTATTCATCCGTGCCGCCATCAACAGCTCAAAAGCCGGGCTGACACACCGACTCAATGTATCAGTCGGTTAGGCTGGTGGCCGCCAACCATAACATCCTTAAATCGGCCGATTGGTCTCATCATCCTGCTCATCCTCTGTCAGAAGTAGAGTGTAGTTAGCTTATGAAACAAAAACCAAGTTCCAGGGCAGTGTGACCAACATATACTAAAGTAGCATGGTATGATCATCCATACCACGAAAAACATCTGGATCAGCTATGCTACCTCTAAAAGCATCATTAAATTGAAAAGCTATATTGCAAAACTGAGAAGATGTAGCTTTAAGATTTGAGTAACTGGAGCTATATCCAGGTCACACCAAGTTTCTCTCCATAGATCCAGTGTTGTCTCAACAAAAATGGGCAGCGAGCATTAAGATTTGACATTTTCCTTTACAAATAAGTCAATCAGGATGGTATCTGCTAAAACCTGCTGTCACTTAACTGTTGTTGCTAGTTATGAGTATGCATTAACTACTAAGTGAATCTAAATGGAGATGACAACTTCATTACCAAAGAGCAGTCTACCATCAGAGTTACAGATGAGCTGTAATTGAGAGAGAACTGGTACATCAGTACTGCAAAGCTACAGAAAATTTTCAACATTTGCTTGCTCAGTATAATAGCAATTTTCTTTTCATAACGGAAGCAAGCATACCTCATCGTTGATGCTAAATCTCCATTTGTCTTGATGCCATCTTTGCCTCACAATTATAATTCCCATGACGGCAGCAGCTACAACAACAGACCAAAAAGTACCGGCCTCCTTTGCCTGTTTATACAAAGATACTGCATGCCTCTTCCACCATGCTTGGCAAGGAAGGTTGGATCCATCAATCTCATCTCCACCTGGTTTTGCATGATCATGAGGAGATTCCATGTTCACATCAGAAGGTTCTTCAGCCTCAGATTTGGTGCTGCTTTTATGTGCTTCAGAGTGAATATCAACAGAACGAGGATCAGCAAATATATCCTGCTCAACTCCAACCAAGTTTAGCCTATGGGATCCCTTTCCCTCTTCAAATCCCATATCACGGAAGGAAATTCTATTACCTTCAGAAAACTCGATATCATACTGGAGATCATCAGATTCAGTCTGCAACTTTTCTCTATCAGAATCATCAATTCCATTATCACCACCAATCATTGTTGGCTCACCATGGATTTTGCTTGTGTCAGGTTCTATCGGGAGATTCTCATGCTCACTGGGTGGAAACACAAAATGACCGGACATGAATAATGCTGCAGAAGACTCACGTTCAGTCATGTTCTCCTTCTCTTTGCTCTCAGAGGTAGGGTCAAATTCCTGCGGACCAGGCTCTGAAGCATACGCGGATGCCGTGAGGGACACAACTTCCCAGTCAGC
>NW_027021192.1:12500-15000 GCF_036884655.1 Musa acuminata AAA Group | reverse complement strand
GGCTTTCGTATAGCAGGGACGGTGCTGCCTCACGCTTCGCTCGCTGTTCGCCGCTCGCCGCTCGCTCGCGCAGCCAAAAATGACCAGTTTTGGCCCGTTTTTGGGCTGTTTTGGCCTGTTTATGGTCCGTTCTTGCGTGGTGCGGTGACCGTCGTGAGCGGAGCAAAACGTCAGCCATCTCAGCACCCTGGAACCCCCCGGGTGGCACAGGGCTGGATGGGGCTTTCGTATATAGCAGGGACGGTGCTGCCTCTCGCTTCGCTCGCTGTCCGCCGCTCGCCGCTCGCTCGCGCAGCCAAAAATGGCCAGTTTTGGCCCGTTTTTGGGCCGTTTTGGCCAGTTTTTGGCCTGTTCTTGCATTGCGCGGTGACCGTCGAGAGCGGAGCAAAACGTCAGCCATCTCAGCACCCTGGAACCCCCCGGGTGGCACAGGGCTGGATGGGGCTTTCGTATAGCAGGGACGGTGCTGCCTCTCGCTTCGCTCGCTGTCCGCCGCTCGCCGCTCGCTCGTGCAGCCAAAAATGGCCAGTTTTGGCCCGTTTTTGGGCCGTTTTGGCCAGTTTTTGGCCTGTTCTTGCATTGCGCGGTGACCGTCGAGAGCGGAGCAAAACGTCAGCCATCTCAGCACCCTGGAACCCCCCGGGTGGCACAGGGCTGGATGGGGCTTTCGTATAGCAGGGACGGTGCTGCCTCTCGCTTCGCTCGCTGTCCGCCGCTCGCCGCTCGCTCGTGCAGCCAAAAATGGCCAGTTTTGGCCCGTTTTTGGGCCGTTTTGGCCAGTTTTTGGCCTGTTCTTGCATTGCGCGGTGACCGTCGAGAGCGGAGCAAAACGTCAGCCATCTCAGCACCCTGGAACCCCCCGGGTGGCACAGGGCTGGATGGGGCTTTCGTATAGCAGGGACGGTGCTGCCTCTCGCTTCGCTCGCTGTCCGCCGCTCGCCGCTCGCTCGTGCAGCCAAAAATGGCCAGTTTTGGCCCGTTTTTGGGCCGTTTTGGCCAGTTTTTGGCCTGTTCTTGCATTGCGCGGTGACCGTCGAGAGCGGAGCAAAACGTCAGCCATCTCAGCACCCTGGAACCCCCCGGGTGGCACAGGGCTGGATGGGGCTTTCGTATAGCAGGGACGGTGCTGCCTCTCGCTTCGCTCGCTGTCCGCCGCTCGCCGCTCGCTCGTGCAGCCAAAAATGGCCAGTTTTGGCCCGTTTTTGGGCCGTTTTGGCCAGTTTTTGGCCTGTTCTTGCATTGCGCGGTGACCGTCGAGAGCGGAGCAAAACGTCAGCCATCTCAGCACCCTGGAACCCCCCGGGTGGCACAGGGCTGGATGGGGCTTTCGTATAGCAGGGACGGTGCTGCCTCTCGCTTCGCTCGCTGTCCGCCGCTCGCCGCTCGCTCGCGCAGCCAAAAATGGCCAGTTTTGGCCCGTTTTTGGGCCGTTTTGGCCAGTTTTTGGCCTGTTCTTGCATTGCGCGGTGACCGTCGAGAGCGGAGCAAAACGTCAGCCATCTCAGCACCCTGGAACCCCCCGGGTGGCACAGGGCTGGATGGGGCTTTCGTATAGCAGGGACGGTGCTGCCTCTCGCTTCGCTCGCTGTCCGCCGCTCGCCGCTCGCGCAGCCAAAAATGGCCAGTTTTGGCCCGTTTTTGGGCCGTTTTGGCCAGTTTTTGGCCTGTTCTTGCATTGCGCGGTGACCGTCGAGAGCGGAGCAAAACGTCAGCCATCTCAGCACCCTGGAACCCCCCGGGTGGCACAGGGCTGGATGGGGCTTTCGTATAGCAGGGACGGTGCTGCCTCTCGCTTCGCTCGCTGTTCGCCGCTCGCCGCTCGCTCGCGCAGCCAAAAATGGCCAGTTTTGGCCCGTTTTTGGGCTGTTTTGGCCAGTTTTTGGCCTGTTCTTGCGTGGTGCGGTGACCGTCGTGAGCGGAGCAAAACGTCAGCCATCTCAGCACCCTGGAACCCCCCGGGTGGCACAGGGCTGGATGGGGCTTTCGTATAGCAGGGACGGTGCTGCCTCTCGCTTCGCTCGCTGTTCGCCGCTCGCCGCTCGCTCGCGCAGCCAAAAATGGCCAGTTTTGGCCCGTTTTTGGGCTGTTTTGGCCTGTTTTTGGGCTGTTCTTGTGTGGCGCGGTGACCGTCGTGAGCGGAGCAAAATGTCAGCCATCTCAGCACCCTGGAACCCCCCGGGTGGCACAGGGCTGGATGGGGCTTTCGTATAGCAGGGACGGTGCTGCCTCGCGCTTCGCTCGCTGTTCGCCGCTCTCCGCTCGCTCGCGCAGCAAAAAATGGCCAGTTTTGGCCCGTTTTTGGGCTGTTTTGGCCAGTTTTTGGCCTGTTCTTGCGTGCCGCGGCGACCGTCGTGAGCGGAGCAAAACGTCAGCCATCTCAGCACCCTGGAACCCCCCGGGTGGCACAGGGCTGGATGGGGCTTTCGTATAGCAGGGACGGTGCTGCCTCTCGCTTCGCTCGCTGTCCGCCGCTCGCTGCTCGCTCGCGCAGCCAAAAATG
>NW_027021192.1:0-2500 GCF_036884655.1 Musa acuminata AAA Group | reverse complement strand
TGGCCCGTTTTTGGGCCGTTTTGGCCAGTTTTTGGCCTGTTCTTGCATTGCGCGGTGACCGTCGAGAGCGGAGCAAAACGTCAGCCATCTCAGCACCCTGGAACCCCCCGGGTGGCACAGGGCTGGATGGGGCTTTCGTATAGCAGGGACGGTGCTGCCTCTCGCTTCGCTCGCTGTCCGCCGCTCGCCGCTCGCTCGCGCAGCCAAAAATGGCCAGTTTTGGCCCGTTTTTGGGCCGTTTTGGCCAGTTTTTGGCCTGTTCTTGCATTGCGCGGTGACCGTCGAGAGCGGAGCAAAACGTCAGCCATCTCAGCACCCTGGAACCCCCCGGGTGGCACAGGGCTGGATGGGGCTTTCGTATAGCAGGGACGGTGCTGCCTCTCGCTTCGCTCGCTGTCCGCCGCTCGCCGCTCGCGCAGCCAAAAATGGCCAGTTTTGGCCCGTTTTTGGGCCGTTTTGGCCAGTTTTTGGCCTGTTCTTGCATTGCGCGGTGACCGTCGAGAGCGGAGCAAAACGTCAGCCATCTCAGCACCCTGGAACCCCCCGGGTGGCACAGGGCTGGATGGGGCTTTCGTATAGCAGGGACGGTGCTGCCTCTCGCTTCGCTCGCTGTTCGCCGCTCGCCGCTCGCTCGCGCAGCCAAAAATGGCCAGTTTTGGCCCGTTTTTGGGCTGTTTTGGCCAGTTTTTGGCCTGTTCTTGCGTGGTGCGGTGACCGTCGTGAGCGGAGCAAAACGTCAGCCATCTCAGCACCCTGGAACCCCCCGGGTGGCACAGGGCTGGATGGGGCTTTCGTATAGCAGGGACGGTGCTGCCTCTCGCTTCGCTCGCTGTTCGCCGCTCGCCGCTCGCTCGCGCAGCCAAAAATGGCCAGTTTTGGCCCGTTTTTGGGCTGTTTTGGCCTGTTTTTGGGCTGTTCTTGTGTGGCGCGGTGACCGTCGTGAGCGGAGCAAAATGTCAGCCATCTCAGCACCCTGGAACCCCCCGGGTGGCACAGGGCTGGATGGGGCTTTCGTATAGCAGGGACGGTGCTGCCTCGCGCTTCGCTCGCTGTTCGCCGCTCTCCGCTCGCTCGCGCAGCAAAAAATGGCCAGTTTTGGCCCGTTTTTGGGCTGTTTTGGCCAGTTTTTGGCCTGTTCTTGCGTGCCGCGGCGACCGTCGTGAGCGGAGCAAAACGTCAGCCATCTCAGCACCCTGGAACCCCCCGGGTGGCACAGGGCTGGATGGGGCTTTCGTATAGCAGGGACGGTGCTGCCTCTCGCTTCGCTCGCTGTCCGCCGCTCGCTGCTCGCTCGCGCAGCCAAAAATGGCCAGTTTTGGCCCGTTTTTGGGCTGTTTTGGCCTGTTTTTGGGCTGTTCTTGTGTGCCGCGGCGACCGTCGTGAGCGGAGCAAAATGTCAGCCATCTCAGCACCCTGGAACCCCCCGGGTGGCACAGGGCTGGATGGGGCTTTCGTATAGCAGGGACGGTGCTGCCTCTCGCTTCGCTCGCTGTCCGCCGCTCGCCGCTCGCTCGCGCAGCCAAAAATGGCCAGTTTTGGCCCGTTTTTGGGCCGTTTTGGCCAGTTTTTGGCCTGTTCTTGCGTTGCGCGGTGACCGTCGAGAGCGGAGCAAAACGTCAGCCATCTCAGCACCCTGGAACCCCCCGGGTGGCACAGGGCTGGATGGGGCTTTCGTATAGCAGGGACGGTGCTGCCTCTCGCTTCGCTCGCTGTCCGCCGCTCGCCGCTCGCTCGCGCAGCCAAAAATGGCCAGTTTTGGCCCGTTTTTGGGCCGTTTTGGCCAGTTTTTGGCCTGTTCTTGCGTTGCGCGGTGACCGTCGAGAGCGGAGCAAAACGTCAGCCATCTCAGCACCCTGGAACCCCCCGGGTGGCACAGGGCTGGATGGGGCTTTCGTATAGCAGGGACGGTGCTGCCTCTCGCTTCGCTCGCTGTCCGCCGCTCGCCGCTCGCTCGCGCAGCCAAAAATGGCCAGTTTTGGCCCGTTTTTGGGCCGTTTTGGCCAGTTTTTGGCCTGTTCTTGCTTTGCGCGGTGACCGTCGAGAGTGGAGCAAAACGTCAGCCATCTCAGCACCCTGGAACCCCCCAGGTGGCACAGGGCTGGATGGGGCTTTTGTATAGCAGGGATGGTGCTGCCTCTCGCTTCGCTCGCTGTCCGCATCTCGTCGCTTGCTCGCGCAGCCAAAAATGGCCTGTTTTGGCCCGTTTTTGGGCTGTTTTGGCCTGTTTCTGGGCCATTTTTGCTTCGCTTGAAATCTTCTTCTTCCTTGTGTGGCCAATAATGCCTTGCTTTGTACTTCTTCGTGCACGGCGGTGTCTTGTCGTCGATTGCCTTGTTTGATCGGCCACTTGAGTCTTTGTTACTCGTGGTTGGCGACGGGCTGTCCGATGGGGTGACTGTGTCGGCATGTGAGCGGTGATAGATTTGTATGCCGCGGTGGGCTCCCTGCTATTGTGCAGTTGACCACCGACGTTGCAAGTCTCTTCAATGACACTCTGTTT
>NW_027021191.1:37500-40000 GCF_036884655.1 Musa acuminata AAA Group | reverse complement strand
CGGGCCAAAACTGGCCATTTTTGGCTGCGCGAGCGAGCAGCGAGCGGCGGACAGCGAGCGAAGCGAGAGGCAGCACCGTCCCTGCTATACGAAAGCCCCATCCAGCCCTGTGCCACCCGGGGGGTTCCAGGGTGCTGAGATGGCTGACGTTTTGCTCCGCTCACGACGGTCGCCGCGGCACGCAAGAACAGGCCAAAAACTGGCCAAAACAGCCCAAAAACGGGCCAAAACTGGCCATTTTTTGCTGCGCGAGCGAGCGGAGAGCGGCGAACAGCGAGCGAAGCGCGAGGCAGCACCGTCCCTGCTATACGAAAGCCCCATCCAGCCCTGTGCCACCCGGGGGGTTCCAGGGTGCTGAGATGGCTGACATTTTGCTCCGCTCACGACGGTCACCGCGCCACACAAGAACAGCCCAAAAACAGGCCAAAACAGCCCAAAAACGGGCCAAAACTGGCCATTTTTGGCTGCGCGAGCGAGCGGCGAGCGGCGAACAGCGAGCGAAGCGAGAGGCAGCACCGTCCCTGCTATACGAAAGCCCCATCCAGCCCTGTGCCACCCGGGGGGTTCCAGGGTGCTGAGATGGCTGACGTTTTGCTCCGCTCACGACGGTCACCGCACCACGCAAGAACAGGCCAAAAACTGGCCAAAACAGCCCAAAAACGGGCCAAAACTGGCCATTTTTGGCTGCGCGAGCGAGCGGCGAGCGGCGAACAGCGAGCGAAGCGAGAGGCAGCACCGTCCCTGCTATACGAAAGCCCCATCCAGCCCTGTGCCACCCGGGGGGTTCCAGGGTGCTGAGATGGCTGACGTTTTGCTCCGCTCTCGACGGTCACCGCGCAATGCAAGAACAGGCCAAAAACTGGCCAAAACGGCCCAAAAACGGGCCAAAACTGGCCATTTTTGGCTGCGCGAGCGAGCGAGCGGCGGACAGCGAGCGAAGCGAGAGGCAGCACCGTCCCTGCTATACGAAAGCCCCATCCAGCCCTGTGCCACCCGGGGGGTTCCAGGGTGCTGAGATGGCTGACGTTTTGCTCCGCTCTCGACGGTCACCGCGCAATGCAAGAACAGGCCAAAAACTGGCCAAAACGGCCCAAAAACGGGCCAAAACTGGCCATTTTTGGCTGCGCGAGCGAGCGGCGAGCGGCGGACAGCGAGCGAAGCGAGAGGCAGCACCGTCCCTGCTATACGAAAGCCCCATCCAGCCCTGTGCCACCCGGGGGGTTCCAGGGTGCTGAGATGGCTGACGTTTTGCTCCGCTCTCGACGGTCACCGCGCAATGCAAGAACAGGCCAAAAACTGGCCAAAACGGCCCAAAAACGGGCCAAAACTGGCCATTTTTGGCTGCACGAGCGAGCGGCGAGCGGCGGACAGCGAGCGAAGCGAGAGGCAGCACCGTCCCTGCTATACGAAAGCCCCATCCAGCCCTGTGCCACCCGGGGGGTTCCAGGGTGCTGAGATGGCTGACGTTTTGCTCCGCTCTCGACGGTCACCGCGCAATGCAAGAACAGGCCAAAAACTGGCCAAAACGGCCCAAAAACGGGCCAAAACTGGCCATTTTTGGCTGCACGAGCGAGCGGCGAGCGGCGGACAGCGAGCGAAGCGAGAGGCAGCACCGTCCCTGCTATACGAAAGCCCCATCCAGCCCTGTGCCACCCGGGGGGTTCCAGGGTGCTGAGATGGCTGACGTTTTGCTCCGCTCTCGACGGTCACCGCGCAATGCAAGAACAGGCCAAAAACTGGCCAAAACGGCCCAAAAACGGGCCAAAACTGGCCATTTTTGGCTGCACGAGCGAGCGGCGAGCGGCGGACAGCGAGCGAAGCGAGAGGCAGCACCGTCCCTGCTATACGAAAGCCCCATCCAGCCCTGTGCCACCCGGGGGGTTCCAGGGTGCTGAGATGGCTGACGTTTTGCTCCGCTCTCGACGGTCACCGCGCAATGCAAGAACAGGCCAAAAACTGGCCAAAACGGCCCAAAAACGGGCCAAAACTGGCCATTTTTGGCTGCACGAGCGAGCGGCGAGCGGCGGACAGCGAGCGAAGCGAGAGGCAGCACCGTCCCTGCTATACGAAAGCCCCATCCAGCCCTGTGCCACCCGGGGGGTTCCAGGGTGCTGAGATGGCTGACGTTTTGCTCCGCTCTCGACGGTCACCGCGCAATGCAAGAACAGGCCAAAAACTGGCCAAAACGGCCCAAAAACGGGCCAAAACTGGCCATTTTTGGCTGCGCGAGCGAGCGGCGAGCGGCGGACAGCGAGCGAAGCGAGAGGCAGCACCGTCCCTGCTATATACGAAAGCCCCATCCAGCCCTGTGCCACCCGGGGGGTTCCAGGGTGCTGAGATGGCTGACGTTTTGCTCCGCTCACGACGGTCACCGCACCACGCAAGAACGGACCATAAACAGGCCAAAACAGCCCAAAAACGGGCCAAAACTGGTCATTTTTGGCTGCGCGAGCGAGCGGCGAGCGGCGAACAGCGAGCGAAGCGTGAGGCAGCACCGTCC
>NW_027021191.1:15000-17500 GCF_036884655.1 Musa acuminata AAA Group | reverse complement strand
GTTCCAGGGTGCTGAGATGGCTGACATTTTGCTCCGCTCACGACGGTCGCCGCGGCACACAAGAACAGCCCAAAAACAGGCCAAAACAGCCCAAAAACGGGCCAAAACTGGCCATTTTTGGCTGCGCGAGCGAGCAGCGAGCGGCGGACAGCGAGCGAAGCGAGAGGCAGCACCGTCCCTGCTATACGAAAGCCCCATCCAGCCCTGTGCCACCCGGGGGGTTCCAGGGTGCTGAGATGGCTGACGTTTTGCTCCGCTCACGACGGTCGCCGCGGCACGCAAGAACAGGCCAAAAACTGGCCAAAACAGCCCAAAAACGGGCCAAAACTGGCCATTTTTTGCTGCGCGAGCGAGCGGAGAGCGGCGAACAGCGAGCGAAGCGCGAGGCAGCACCGTCCCTGCTATACGAAAGCCCCATCCAGCCCTGTGCCACCCGGGGGGTTCCAGGGTGCTGAGATGGCTGACATTTTGCTCCGCTCACGACGGTCACCGCGCCACACAAGAACAGCCCAAAAACAGGCCAAAACAGCCCAAAAACGGGCCAAAACTGGCCATTTTTGGCTGCGCGAGCGAGCGGCGAGCGGCGAACAGCGAGCGAAGCGAGAGGCAGCACCGTCCCTGCTATACGAAAGCCCCATCCAGCCCTGTGCCACCCGGGGGGTTCCAGGGTGCTGAGATGGCTGACGTTTTGCTCCGCTCACGACGGTCACCGCACCACGCAAGAACAGGCCAAAAACTGGCCAAAACAGCCCAAAAACGGGCCAAAACTGGCCATTTTTGGCTGCGCGAGCGAGCGGCGAGCGGCGAACAGCGAGCGAAGCGAGAGGCAGCACCGTCCCTGCTATACGAAAGCCCCATCCAGCCCTGTGCCACCCGGGGGGTTCCAGGGTGCTGAGATGGCTGACGTTTTGCTCCGCTCTCGACGGTCACCGCGCAATGCAAGAACAGGCCAAAAACTGGCCAAAACGGCCCAAAAACGGGCCAAAACTGGCCATTTTTGGCTGCGCGAGCGGCGAGCGGCGGACAGCGAGCGAAGCGAGAGGCAGCACCGTCCCTGCTATACGAAAGCCCCATCCAGCCCTGTGCCACCCGGGGGGTTCCAGGGTGCTGAGATGGCTGACGTTTTGCTCCGCTCTCGACGGTCACCGCGCAATGCAAGAACAGGCCAAAAACTGGCCAAAACGGCCCAAAAACGGGCCAAAACTGGCCATTTTTGGCTGCGCGAGCGAGCGGCGAGCGGCGGACAGCGAGCGAAGCGAGAGGCAGCACCGTCCCTGCTATACGAAAGCCCCATCCAGCCCTGTGCCACCCGGGGGGTTCCAGGGTGCTGAGATGGCTGACGTTTTGCTCCGCTCTCGACGGTCACCGCGCAATGCAAGAACAGGCCAAAAACTGGCCAAAACGGCCCAAAAACGGGCCAAAACTGGCCATTTTTGGCTGCACGAGCGAGCGGCGAGCGGCGGACAGCGAGCGAAGCGAGAGGCAGCACCGTCCCTGCTATACGAAAGCCCCATCCAGCCCTGTGCCACCCGGGGGGTTCCAGGGTGCTGAGATGGCTGACGTTTTGCTCCGCTCTCGACGGTCACCGCGCAATGCAAGAACAGGCCAAAAACTGGCCAAAACGGCCCAAAAACGGGCCAAAACTGGCCATTTTTGGCTGCACGAGCGAGCGGCGAGCGGCGGACAGCGAGCGAAGCGAGAGGCAGCACCGTCCCTGCTATACGAAAGCCCCATCCAGCCCTGTGCCACCCGGGGGGTTCCAGGGTGCTGAGATGGCTGACGTTTTGCTCCGCTCTCGACGGTCACCGCGCAATGCAAGAACAGGCCAAAAACTGGCCAAAACGGCCCAAAAACGGGCCAAAACTGGCCATTTTTGGCTGCACGAGCGAGCGGCGAGCGGCGGACAGCGAGCGAAGCGAGAGGCAGCACCGTCCCTGCTATACGAAAGCCCCATCCAGCCCTGTGCCACCCGGGGGGTTCCAGGGTGCTGAGATGGCTGACGTTTTGCTCCGCTCTCGACGGTCACCGCGCAATGCAAGAACAGGCCAAAAACTGGCCAAAACGGCCCAAAAACGGGCCAAAACTGGCCATTTTTGGCTGCACGAGCGAGCGGCGAGCGGCGGACAGCGAGCGAAGCGAGAGGCAGCACCGTCCCTGCTATACGAAAGCCCCATCCAGCCCTGTGCCACCCGGGGGGTTCCAGGGTGCTGAGATGGCTGACGTTTTGCTCCGCTCTCGACGGTCACCGCGCAATGCAAGAACAGGCCAAAAACTGGCCAAAACGGCCCAAAAACGGGCCAAAACTGGCCATTTTTGGCTGCGCGAGCGAGCGGCGAGCGGCGGACAGCGAGCGAAGCGAGAGGCAGCACCGTCCCTGCTATATACGAAAGCCCCATCCAGCCCTGTGCCACCCGGGGGGTTCCAGGGTGCTGAGATGGCTGACGTTTTGCTCCGCTCACGACGGTCACCGCACCACGCAAGAACGGACCATAAACAGGCC
>NW_027021190.1:20000-24987 GCF_036884655.1 Musa acuminata AAA Group | reverse complement strand
GGATCCGCAGGGTCCCAAATGAATTGGCTTACTCGAAAAAAGCCTTGTTCTTTGGAAGATCTATCTCGTGTCTGGTACTGCATGGTTTCACTCTGCAAGAACTCCGAATCATTCTCTTGAAGCTCATCCTCTTCATGATACTCATCCTCTTCATGATACTCATCCTCTTCATGATAAAAGGTCCGCTTGCCCCGAGCCCGATAGAGAAAAGTGGGCTTTTCAATACAATCACATAGTTTGCCACAAGGGCGCCATATTCTAGGAGCCCAAACTATGTGATTGAATAAATCCTCCTTTATCTGTTGCAGGTCGACGACCTCTTCCTCTTCTTCAAACTCCGATTCGTATTTTTCATATAGAAATCTCTGATCAACGATAGAACAAGATCTGTTTTGCATCATATCTAACTGTTCGGACCGAAGAAGTAATGTCACTCGATTATTATCAAACTGACTGCAATCTTTTTCTGTCCGTGAGGGTCCCACCAGAGCGCCTTCTACTTCTAATAGGCCATGAACTAGATCAGAATCATTCTCAACGAATCTATAAGAAGTGATCCAATTTTTTTCATCAGGTCCGGGTGAAGACCAAAGATCTTGAGCGACCGATCCGGCAGAACAACTCAAAAGATAAAGAAGTATCGTTAATTTCTTCATGCTCGTTCCAAGTTCGAAGTACCATTTGTACAAATAAGAATCCCCTTCTGATCTCTTCTTCATATAGATAGATATAGGATCTATGGGGCAATTACTTAGAAGTACATTTTGTGCAACAGCCCTTCCTATCTGATAGAAAAGGATCCCATGATCCTGAACCGATCTTACCTGGGATCGCAAATCCCAAGTTTGTCTATGAAGAGCTAATCTAATTGTATTAGTTTCTATAATTGATTTCTTCTGTGTAATACTAATTGATAGGGCCTCATTGATAAGTGCTACAAGATCTCGTACATTGGAACCCATGGTTATGGACCCCAATCCGTTAGTATGGAACATTTTCTTTTCCAAGTGAAATCCCCTAGTATATGAAAGAATGAAAAAGTGCTTTCGTTGTTGCGGAATAAGAAGCCTTCGTATCTTAATGCATGTATTTAATTTATTCGGAGCTATTAGAGCGGGATCCACTTTTTGGGGAATATGAGTCGAAGCAATAACAAGAATATTTCTAGTGGAACATCTTTCACAATCTCTGGAGAGATAGTTCTCTAATAGACCGAGGGATAAGTAATTCGACTCATTCATATACAGATCATGAATGTTTGGAATCCATATTATGCAAGGAGACATTGCTTTTGCTAATTCGAATTGAAAGGTGATATCAAATCGGTCTATTTTCGGCGTCATATACATAGTTAGCAGCTCCGTATCAAGGTCATCATCAATATCGTCACTATCATCAATATCGATATCGTCACTATCATCAATATCGATATCGTCACTATCACTATCATCAAAATCGATATCATCAATAAAATAATCTTTAGGCTTGTCATCCGGGAACTTGTTCGGAAATACCGTAATGAAAGGAACATAGGGGTTTGTCGCTAGGTATTTGACCAAATAGGATCGTCCAGTTCCTATAGAACCTATCACTAAAATACTCCTAGAAGGGGATAGGGCTAAGCGGAGCGAAAAGGGTTTTCCATGAGATGGGAAATGAAAACTATTAGCCCCACACGAGGTTTGTGAATAAGTAATTGTCTGATAATGAGCAAGGAATATCCGTCTTTCTGCTAAACAGGATCCATTGAACTCATAATTCATTATATACTTGTCAACTAAGTATCGTAAGTAAATTGATCCCGGTTGTTCAATCATTTGATAACCAGAGTCATTCTTTGATAAATGATCACTATGAGTCAGACTCAATAGAATTTGATCAATCCTTTTTTCTGTCGTTAAGGTGGAGAACTGAACCAAGAATTCTCTTTCTTCATCATCAATCGAATCACTGTTCGCGACCCAGGATTCTATTTTCTCATCAATCCAATCACCGTTCACCTTTTTTCTTTTTCTTATCAATGAATGGATCTCTTTACTTGTACGACTTAGATGTCTCGTATTTCTCGAAAAAGTGATTCGATTGATGGGATTTGGTATGATACTTATGAGATTGATGGGATTTGATATGATACTTATGAGATCGATGAGATTGATATTCAAATATTTCTTCCTAGAACGTATTGATTTGACCCCACAAGCGACCAATAGCATGTTGCCACCAAAAGCAAAACCCCGTATTTCTTCCAGAGAATCTCCTAATTGTTTCAGAACAACTAGAAAGAGATTCTTTAACCAGAAAGAATTCAGTTCAGATGTAGGATACCCATCCAAAAGTTTTCGCAACTCAATCATGTATGATGGAATCATCAAAGATTTGATCTTTTCTAACTCTGTCTGTAACTCACTAGAGGCTTGGGAAACAAAGAGAAGATGTATACGAACGAGATATCCAGCAACAAGAAGAAGGGAAAAGATTGAATAGAGGAACTCCAACTCCCGAGCATTTGTTGATCTCAGATGTGTCCATATCAATGGAACGGGTGACTCATTATTTCGATGAATCATTTCTTCGGACAGAAGAAGATTCTGTAAACACTCCCTCGAAATCTCACTTATCAGACTCAAAATCTCACTTATCAGAGTCCATTGTGGAAGAATCTTCTGAGGAATTGGCCATGATATATCTGATCCATGCATAATATCATGAAAAATGGATACAAATTTGTGACTGCTACTTAGTATCGACAATGGGTCTGAAAAAGTATCTAAAAGGGTGAAATTTAGATATTTGCACTCTGTCAAAGTAAGGAACCATGGCATATATGTTTGGAACGGATTCCATTTTGTTTGGAACAGATTCCATTTTGAGAGATTTGAAAAAGCACTATCTCGTTGAAAGGTTCTATACATCTGCCGTTTCTCAACGCATTTCTTTAGAGAAAGACTCCGTTTTTTTTTCCTCTTTCCGGATGGTAAATATTTCTCAGAACATGGAGTGTGAATCAAACCCATGTTTGAATTGAAACTGAGATACCGATGCAAGTTCTTCCCTTCTGAATCAGATAGATTCATATCTGAAAGAGGCTGACAATAAGTTCTTCCAAAATTGACTCTTTGTTTCTCTGTTAGAGGTGTTGCAGAAATGTCTGCGATCGAGTAAATAGCTCTACGAACGAATGGCTCGGATCGAATTGGAAAACGGAAAGATTTGTACAAGTTATACGTTTTGTCACCACTTTGTGGAAAATCTTTAGGTATGAATATGTTAGATACCTGTGACTCGATTGGTGAAATAGTCTCTCTCTCCAAAAAAATATGTTTTTTTTTACCGACGCACGAAGAAAATATTTTGTTGCGAATGAACAAGGTAGTGAGGAATTGTCCATATGTAAGATCATAATTATTGATACGGGTCTTTTCCACATAAAAAGGGAATCTTTTGTTACAATAGAACCAGAAGTGATTTGGATCATTCAAGAATCGAAGTCGATTTGCTTTATAAAAAGAAGATATCAATGAACTTCTATGAAATGGTTTCACGGGATTCAGCCAATTGTCTCGATCATGGAATATCATTGAGAAATAGGAATCCGTGTTATCAAAGGATTTCCTGCGATTATTTCTAGTATAGAATGAGTCAATCATCCACTCTGGTATCTTTTTGAACAAAAATGGTAATGTTGTTCCTCCATTGATAAAGAATTCCGGTCTTTGGGAAGTATCATGATCATCCAATAAGAAGGGTTTCAATTTATTCAAATGAACGATTTGAACACCTATTGATTCTAACAACTGATTGCGGAGTTGATCATTCGGACCTTTCAATTCACGGATGTGGATCTCGGACCTATGAATGGGGATATTCCCGATACTCACAAAGAAAAGGGGAAGTGACTTGGACAAAAAGGGAAGTGACTTGGACAAAAAGGGAAGTGACTTGGACAAAAAGAAACGAAGTGACTTAGACAAATTTTGTTTGTCGATAGCCTCGGACCAATCAATCGAATATTGATTAATACGTAACCGATCGAACACTACTTGAAAACGGTTCTTCTGTTCAGAAACGAAATGTTCCAAATGTTCCTGGAAATTCTTGCTCTCATTGGACCATTTGTATCTATATACATCAGGATCCCGATTCATGGATCTCTCGGTTCGAGAAAAAAGAGGATCAAACCATTTCTTCTGACTCTTTTTCAAATTCGATAAATGTTGGTTGATCGTATATTTCATTATAGTTATATGATTCAGAGTATCATTTCCTATTTGATCCCTTTGAATTCCATATTCGAAGTTGCGATCGGATCTATTCATTAAAAAGAATCGATTAGATACATTTCTTATGTACCCATAGGTGCTATATTGGATTTGAATCAGATTTCGGATCAATCTATATTGATTGACTGCCTCCATTATGTTGTTGCTAGCAAATACCGCTGTTTTTAGTTTTGGATCTTCCAAATCATTCCCGCAGTAGATCCGGACCGATTTTTTTCTGATCCTTCGATAAAAAGATTCATTCTCTTCATAAAAAAGAGGAGGTAGAACCAATAAAGATTTCTTTTTCGATTCATCTCTGGAGTTGAATACCTCATTCAAGAATTTTTTTTGATCCAACCCGTAGGAATCAATAGAAAAGGCAAATCCCCTATGATACACCAGATCCGGCTCGGTTATTGATAGAGTGAATAGATCTGCCATTTCTTGAAATCTCTCTTCTGATTCAAAATCGTGGTGTAACGTGTATCCCCTTTTGTTCCGGTCATGGAATAGATGAAATAAATCAAAAAATGGATTTTTGTTCAAGAATGAAATCTTATTGGAACTGTCCATATCCGGTTCATCCTTCGGAACCATATCACATCCCGGATCTGATGAAATAGGATGAATTGAGACGGTATTTTGTAAATACATAATTATCTTGAATATATCAACCATTTCTTTATTTTCCAATCGCCTGGAAGGGACAAAAGAAACATCTTGTT
>NW_027021190.1:10000-15000 GCF_036884655.1 Musa acuminata AAA Group | reverse complement strand
TACTTGTCATATAACAATTGTATTAAAGGATAAATCTAAATTATTTTTAGATGAATCTAGGATTTAGATTCATCATAGTAAACATAGTAAAATAACATATATGGATGGAAAGAAAATATAATAGGAAAATATGGGACAAAAAATAAATCCACTTGGTTTCAGACTTGGTACAACCCAACGTCATCATTCCTTTTGGTTCGCACAACCAAAAAATTATTCTGTGGGTTTACAGGAAGATGAAAAAATACGGAATTGTATCAAGAACTATGTACAAAAAAATAGGAGAATATCCTCGGGTTTCGAAGGAATCGCTCGTATAGGAATTAAAAAAAGAATTGATTTGATCCAGGTCATAATCTATATTGGATTTCCAAATTTATTAATAGAGGGCCAAACACGAGGAATCGAAGAATTACAGATGAATGTAGAAAAAGAATTTCATTCTGTGAACCGAAGACTCAACATTGCTATCACAAGAGTTGAAAAACCTTATGGGCAACCTAATATTCTTGCGGAATATATAGCTTTACAATTAAAAAATAGAGTTTCGTTTCGAAAGGCAATGAAAAAGGCTATTGAATTAGCTGAACAAACGGATACAAAAGGAATGCAAGTACAAATTGCAGGGCGGATTGACGGAAAAGAAATTGCACGTGTCGAATGGATCAGAGAGGGCAGGGTTCCCCTACAAACAATTCGCGCTAAAATTGATCATTGTTCCTATACAATTCGAACTATCTATGGAGTATTAGGCATCAAAATTTGGATATTTGTGGACGAGGAATAATAGACCTTTATTTATCTTGCCATTCTGGCCAGTGATAGAACAAAAAATAACAAACTGTTTCATTCTTTTTCCGTTAAATCAAACAAAAATGAGCAATTCTAATTCTATAAGGTTGAATAAAAATTCGATTGACCATTTGTTATAATTGCTATGCTTAGTGTGTGACTCGTTAATTTTTCTTTAGAGTTTAGAGTTGGAATTAAAAAAAAATAGACTAAACCCTACTTAAACTTAATAACTATATAAAATAAATAAAAACAAAAATAAAAACAAAATAAACTAATAACCAACTTATTGCTTCGTATTGTCGAGATCCCAAGAAACAGTCACTATATGAGATGAGTGGATCAATCATATAGTTGCAGCAACTGCAACTAAAATCTTTTCCATAAAAAATCAGATTATGGGTTGTGAAACAAAAATAAAGGGATGTGGATAAATGGAAGGATGATAGAAAGAGAGAACAAAAATATCAATGATATATGATTCCAATATGTATGGTCTATGAATTACCTCATAAAGGCAATGTGATAAAGCATCAATACTGAATGAATATAAATAATATAAATAATAATAAAGAGCCTCGGGTTAATAAAAACTAAGGAGATTGACTCGAGAAGGAATTTTGTTGGGAGCTCCATTGCAGAGTTCAGGCCTAACCATTAACGGAGAAGCTATGGGAACGACGGAACCTGTGACTGCATAGGATTCTACTGAAAACGAATCCGAATAATTCATTGGGTGGGATGGCGGAACGAACCGAGAAAAAATTTATTTATTCTGAGAAGTCATGGGTTGACCTAGGAATAAAACAGTAAAGAGTAAATATTCGCCCGCGAAACCTTTATTTATTGAGATTACATTACAATATTTTGGCATCATTTGATAAGGGTAAAAATAAGGATCAAGGATCGTTATAAAATAAAAAGCATTATCTATAATTTATATCTATAAATATGCATAACATAAATATTCTAGCTGTATATCCTGTATATACATCTTCCTGTATAACAAAACAAATTCAATATTAATAAATGTCTTAGTGTATTAGTTTATTAAATACATGCGTATCTGTAATATTATTGAATCCTTTCATTCGCGAGGAGCTGGATGAGAAGAAACTCTCATGTCCGGTTCTGTAGTAGAGATGGAATTAAGAAACGACCATCAACTATAACCCCAAAAGAACCAGATTTCGTAAACAACATAGAGGAAGAATGAAGGGAATATCTTGTCGGGGCAATCGTATTTGTTTCGGCAGATACGCTCTTCAGGCACTTGAACCCGCTTGGATCACAGCTAGACAAATAGAAGCGGGGCGAAGAGCAATGACACGATATGCGCGTCGTGGTGGAAAAATATGGTTACGTATATTTCCCGACAAACCTGTTACAGTAAGACCTGCGGAAACACGTATGGGTTCGGGGAAGGGATCCCCCGAATATTGGGTATCCGTTGTTAAACCAGGTCGAATACTTTATGAAATGGGCGGAGTATCAGAAGCTGTAGCCAAAGCAGCTATTTCACTAGCTGCGTCCAAAATGCCTATACGAACTCAATTTGTCAGGATAGGTATGTAGAACTAAACAGTGTATTGAGGATGAAAAAACAACGGCAAGTTTATTTATTTCTGGACAGAGAATATTTCTTTTTTCCTTCATCCTTTGCATTAAAATAACGGATTCCAATAAAATGATATGATTCAACCTCAGACCCTTTTGAATGTAGCGGATAACAGCGGAGCTCGAGAATTGATGTGTATTCGAATCATAGGAGCTGGTAATCATCGATATGCTCATATTGGTGACGTTATTGTTGCTGTAATCAAAGAAGCAGTGCCTAATATGCCACTAGAAAGATCGGAAATAATTAGAGCTGTAATTGTACGTACTTGTAAAGAACTCAAACGTGACAACGGTATGATAATACGATATGATGACAATGCTGCGGTTGTCATTGATCAAGAAGGAAATCCAAAAGGAACTCGAGTTTTTGGTGCGATCGCTCGGGAATTGAGACAGTTGAATTTTACTAAAATAGTTTCATTGGCTCCCGAGGTATTATAAATACTACTAGATGGGACTATGATATATCAGAACATCTAAAATAGATCAAATTTAGTAGATTAGTAGATTGTGTCTCACGCATATACTTTTAATAATAAATAATTTTATAATAATAAAAAAAAAAAAAAAAGAAAGAAAATAAAACAAAGAAAAAAAGGAAACATGTTGATTATATCAAAATTAGGAGGCACCAATAATTATAGTTCGTCATGGGTAAGGACACTATTGCCGATATAATAACTTCTATAAGAAATGCTGACATGAATAAAAAAGGAACGGTTCGAATAGCATCTACTAATATCACCGAAAATATTGTGAAAATACTTCTACGAGAAGGTTTTATTGAAAACGTTCGGAAACATCAGGAAGGTAACAAATATTTCTTGGTTTCAACTCTGCGACATAGAAAGACTAGGAAAAGAATACACAGAACTATTTTAAAGCGTATCAGCCGACCCGGTTTACGCATTTATTCCGACTATCAACAAATTCCTAAGATTTTAGGTGGAATAGGAATTGTAATTCTTTCTACTTCCCGAGGTATAATGACAGATCGAGAAGCTCGACGAGAAAAAATTGGAGGCGAACTTTTGTTATATATATGGTGATCCTCCTCCTCTGGTATCCTAATTTTCTCTCTAACTTCCTATTTGTGAAATAGAGAGGAAAAGTGAGTTATATAACTCTTCCTCCATTAGTTGATACTTCAAGGAAGTTACCTGGAATGAAAGAACAAAAATTTATTCATGAAGGTTTAATTACTGAATCACTTCCCAACGGTATGTTTCGGGTCCGCCTAGATAATAAAGATGTAATTCTAGGTTATGTTTCGGGAAGGATCCGGCGCAGTTTTATACGGATACTACCTGGGGGATAGAGTCAAAATTGAAGTAAGTTGTTATGATTCAACCAGGGGACGTATAATTTATAGACTTCGCAACAAAGATTCGAATGATTAGGTGATTTTTAAAGCATTCCTTTCATGACGATACAATTCGAAGTTAAAAAAAAAAATTCAAGAGACTTATTTTCTTCCAAGGAATAGATTAAAAATTAAGGTAAGGAATAAGAAATATGAAAATAAGGGCTTCCGTTCGTAAAATTTGTGAAAAATGTCGACTGATCCGTAGGCGCGGACGAATTATAGTGATTTGTTCCAATCCGAGACATAAACAGAGACAGGGATAATCTTTCTAAAAAAGAACTTTCTAAAGAAAAGACAAAAATAAAGGATTTCTTTTAATATGAAATGGATATTTCCGTATCTTTTCTTTCCGTATATTTCTGACTTATATTTATAAGATGATAAAATATGACAAAAGCTATACCAAGAATCGGTTCACGTAGGAATGGGCGTATTGGTTCACGTAAGAATGGACGTAGAATACCAAAAGGAATTATTCACGTTCAAGCAAGTTTCAACAATACCATTGTAACTGTTACAGATGTACGAGGTCGGGTGGTTTCCTGGGCCTCCGCTGGTACTTCCGGATTCAAAGGGACAAGAAGAGGGACACCCTATGCTGCTCAAGCGGCGGCATTAAATGCTATTCGTACAGTAGTTAATCAGGGTATGCAACGAGCAGAAGTTATGATAAAAGGTCCTGGTCTCGGAAGAGATGCAGCATTACGAGCCATTCGTAGAAGTGGTATACTATTAAGTTTCGTACGTGATGTAACACCTATGCCACATAATGGATGTCGACCCCCTAAAAAAAGACGTGTGTAGAAATAAGAAAAAAACGGATTTCAAGAGAAATAAATAATTCAATGATCTGATCAAATAATAGTATTAGTATAGTATGGTTCGAGAGGAAGTAGCAGGATCCACTCGAACACTACAGTGGAGGTGTGTTGAATCGAGAGTAGACAGTAAACGTCTTTATTATGGTCGTTTCGTTCTGTCCCCGCTTATGAAAGGTCAAGCCGATACTATAGGTATTGCCATGCGAAGGGCTTTACTTGGAGAAATAGAAGGAACATGTATCACACGTGCAAACTCTGAGAAAGTGCCGCATGAATATTCTACGATAATAGGTATTGAAGAATCGGTACATGAAATTTTACTAAATTTGAAAGAAATTGTATTGAGAAGTAATATATATGGAGTTAGAGACGCATCCATTTGCGCCAGGGGCCCTAAATAC
>NW_027021190.1:0-5000 GCF_036884655.1 Musa acuminata AAA Group | reverse complement strand
CAACAGTTACACCTACTTGTTCAACACTATACTTTGATTCTGCCCTTCTAAAAGGAACATCGGCTCTAACAATTCCGTCTCCATCTACCAAAACTACCGGAAATGTTTCAAAAAAGGTAGGCATACGACGTACAAAAAGCTCGCGCCCTTCTTTATCTCTAAAGACGGGGTGTCCTAACCACCCAACAGCTATTCCATCCCCGTTGTCCATTGACCCTGCTCTGAATAATCCCCCTTTTGCTGGATTATTACCAATGTAATCATAAAAAGCTAATTTTTCGGGAATTTTAGACCAAGCTTCCGATAAACTCAGATTTTGGGCTAGTCCGGCGCTAACTCTTCGATATATTTCTTGCTGAAAGTATCCCTGATCCCACTGATAACGAGTGGGACCAAATAATTCGATTGGGGTAGTTGCTGAACCATACCACATAGTTCCAGCAACAACGAAAGCTGCAAAAAAAACAGCAGCGATACTACTGGAAAGTACAGTTTCAATATTGCCCATACGTAATCCTTTGTATAGACGTTGAGGCGGACGGACACTAAGATGGAATAAGCCTGCTAATATGCCCAATGTACCCGCTGCAATATGATGAGAGGCTATTCCTCCGGGAACAAAAGGATCAAAGCCTTCTGCGCCCCACGCTGGACTTACGGGTTGTACTTTTCCAGTTAGTCCATAAGGATCGGACACCCATATTCCAGGACCATACAAACCTGTTACATGAAATGCGCCAAAGCCAAAGCAAGCCAACCCTGAGAGAAATAAATGAATTCCAAAGATCTTAGGCAAATCCAAAGATGGTTTGCCCGTACGTTCATCACAGAATATTTCTAGGTCCCAATACACCCAATGCCAGATAGCTGCCAAGAAGCACAAGCCAGAAAACACAATATGTGCCCCTGCCACACCTTCATAACTCCAAATACCGGGATTCGTTACAGTTCCTCCTGAAATACTCCAACCACCCCACGAATTGGTTATTCCTAAACGAGTCATGAAGGGTATAACGAACATACCTTGTCTCCACATTGGATCAAGAGCGGGGTCAGAGGGATCAAAAACCGCTAATTCGTATAAAGCCATCGAACCGGCCCAACCAGCAACTAGGGCTGTATGCATTATATGGACAGAAAGCAATCGACCGGGATCATTCAATACGACAGTATGAACACGATACCAAGGCAAACCCATGGAAATACCCCTTTATCAAAGAAAAATAGACACTATGTCACTTTATTTTATCGCATTGGAAAAGACTATACTATGTATCTAACCTTTTCAGTAGATTCCGTATGAGAAAGGGTTAATTTTTATTCCGTTCCATTGAAAATAATGGAACAATTCTGTTCGTAAGAACAAAGAGAAGCAGATCTATTCTATACCCGATAAGTACCAATACGCAATGGGAGGATTAGTTCTACTTTCGGGAAACGAATGCATAGATACTTGTTTATTACTCCAACGATTGATCCGTTAGTTAAAATTTTTCTTTATTCATTCTGTCTTACTCTATAAAATAAACCTTCCAATTTATGTATAAAAATCTATGTATAAAATACAATAAACAGAAAAAGGGATGAAGACGATAAAGCCATTGTTATGTTTCCACATTAAAGTGAAGTATAGTACTCAATTTTTTCTTTAATTTAATGCCCGTTGGTGTTCCAAAAGTACCTTTTCGGAGTCCTGGAGAGGAAGATGCAGTTTGGGTTGACTTATAGTGCGACTTGTCAGACATATTGGGTTATATGGAATTTACCCGTTCTCTCCCTCGATCGAAATATCCTCTGTTTCGCCTAAGAAATATTGTATTGAGTGAACCATCAATCATTCGGAGCGTGAAGTGCAATTAGATCAATTTATTTATTTTGAGGATCAATTAGGAGAATTTATGGTTGACTTGGAAAAATAAAAATAAAATAAAGTAATAAAGTATCCAGATAAAATAAAGTAATAAAGTATCCAGGCTCCGTTCAGAAAATACCAAATTGGTAATCCATGTAATGTATGATTACCGCTTGTATCATAAACGATTCTTATCCTTATTATAGGAGTGATTTCAAACGTCCAACCAATAACCAACGGAATAGTATGATGAGTACATCGAATGATTGGGGAAAGGCATGAAACGAATTGAAAAAAAAAAGTCGTAACAAAAAGAAGTGGTACTGAGACCATTTGCCCTATATGTGCAAATGGAATTCGGACAGATCTTTTCCCGGAGTAGAACATGAACCTAAAAGAATTGAAAAGGCCCATTCAGAAACAAGAAAATTACATCGTGATTTGAATGTCGATGAAACAATACATCAATGAGAGAGATTTGTTCAATTTCAATAAGTTCAGTAAATTCTTTTTTTATAGGTAAGGAAGCCAAAACTCATCTCATGTCTTTTTAAAAATGGAAGCTTTATTAGAAAAACAAAAACCTATTACAGAAAAAAAAAAAAAAAAAAATAGAACTGGAATCGACACATTGATTCTTTTTTCGCAATTTTTTTGAACCGTATGCATCCAAAGGTGCACGTACAGTTCCTAAAGGAACCAATTTTGTCCTAATCAACCGACTTCATCGAGAAAGATTACTTTTTTTAGGTCAAGAGGTTAATAGCGAGATCTCAAATCAAATTGTTGGTCTCATGGTATATCTCAGTATAGAAGATAATACTAGGGATCTTTTTTTGTTTATAAACTCTCCCGGCGGATGGGTAGTATCAGGAATAGCTATTTATGATACTATGCAATTTGTGCCACCCGATGTGCATACAATATGCATGGGGTTAGCCGCTTCTATGGGATCTTTCATTCTGATCGGAGGAGAAATTACCAAACGTCTAGCATTCCCTCACGCTTGGCGCCAATGAGTTTTTATTTGAAAAAAAAAAGAAAGACTATGCCTTCGCCATATTGAATATGAATAATAAGTAATAATAGCATGGCACTTCGAGTTCGATATGAACAAACCATTATTGTTTTTTCATAACATGAGATTTTGTATCGAGATAGTAGTATGAAACAAAGGTTATTTCCGATTTGTTGATTTTATGTGTCGGGGGTACATTTCAGCGTCACAAACCATTTTTCTTCCACACCAGAAGTTTCTTTCTGATATTTATGTTATGGAAGAGTACGAAAATGAAAAAAAAAAAGATCAGTTTTCCTTATTTGATCGTATCAGAAAGGCACTTTGGGATTGCTAAATCACAGACGAGATAAATATATAAAGCAACAGAACCATCATAGTATTTTTGACTCCTACGAAAGGAAGGGTGGTAAATGGATCATTCAACGATCTGAATCAGATGGATTCTCTTTCTTTCTTAGATAGAATAGAAGAGAAGAAAAAAGTAAATTCCATTGCGGAGCCGTATGCAACGCACAGAAGATGCCTGTACGGTTGTTCAATTTCTTCTTGTTATTTTTTTTTTATCCCTTACATTAGCCCAATCATACGAGATAGAGGAACCGTTCATGATGTTATATCAATATCAATATATTTAGGGTCATGATTCATCAACCTGCTAGTTCTTTTTATGAATCACGAACAGGGGAATTTGTCCTGGAAATGGAAGAACTACTGAAACTTCGTGAAACCCTCACAAAGGTTTATGTACAAAGAACGGGCAAGCCTTTATGGGTTGTATCCGAAGACATGGAAAGGGATGTTTTTATGTCAGCAACAGAAGCCCAAGCTCATGGCATTGTTGATCTCGTAGCGGTCGAAAATGAAAATACCGGGGATTTCGTGTAAATCCATTTCAAACCATAATTCGAATTTTCTGTGATTTGGTATTGAATAGAAAAAATTCATAATCATCAATCCAATCATCAGGTTAAGATCGATCTAAACCAACCCATTCCATTCTAATTCTATATATACATATATATATATACGACATGCCAACTATTAAACAACTTATTAGAAACGCAAGACAGCCGATAAGAAATGTTACGAAATCTCCCGCTCTTAGAGGATGTCCTCAGCGTCGAGGAACATGTACTAGGGTGTATGTGCGACTCGTTCAGATCATGAGTTCGAACAAATGAGACAATTTTTCCAGTGTCAATGACCGGTACCAATGAATAGGGTAAATGGAAAAGATCTATCATATACCTATATTGTGTATGGAATTTATGGTTTCCATTGGTGCAAATCCAATCACCTAGATTTGAGATGAAAAGCAATTCCCCATTGGTAGCAAATAGTTATCCATTAAGCGGAGGAAATAGTATTATAAGAAGCAAAAAGATTATGCGCCTATTGTTAAAAGAGCGGACTAAGAGGGTCAGCTACCTAGCCAACTTTCCTAATTAAATGCCGTCACTGTATAGATAACTCTTAGTGTGAAAAGAGTTATTACTCTATAATTGATGGGTAGAGCCAAAGAGTGTGAACTATACAAGTTCACAATACCATTTGGTTAAATGAAAGAAGAGGCTCCGGTGTATAGAGAGGACCTCACCGTTTAAGAAGTAACCATAGAAACGATGGAACCCACTATTTTTTTTGAGTATCATTATAATTTCTTATTTGCAGGTGAAATGCCTGGACGGAATAAAAAATTGTGGTCAGGAAGGTTATAGTAGCAAAAGCCATTGGAATTTATATTTTATATATCGGAATAATCCGTTTTGTTATTAATCGACCGTGAGAGGGGAAAAGGATGACTGAAAGAATCGAAATCAATTAGTTATTCATTAAGGTTTAATTTGATTCAATGACCAGAGTTAGACGGGGATATACAGCTCGGAGACGTCGAACAAAAATTCGTTTATTTGCATCAACCTCTAGAGGAGCTCATTCAAGACTTACTCGAACGATTACTCAACAGAAAATGAGAGCTTTGGCTTCCTCTCATCGAGATAGAGGCAGGCAAAAGAGGGATTTTCGTCGTTTGTGGATCACTCGGATAAATGCAGTAACTCGTGATAATAAGGTATTGTATAGTTATAGTAGATTAATACACAATCTGTACAAGAAGCAATTGCTTCT
>NW_027021189.1:0-15860 GCF_036884655.1 Musa acuminata AAA Group | reverse complement strand
ATATCATATATATACATATAAATATAAATATAAATATATGTTTATTTGTGTGTTCTTTACATCATTTTTGATGTCAGTGCAGTATCTTCTTTATGGTCCAATTATAGCCAAGGTGATCAGCTCGAGGCCATGGGAGGAGGAAAGCAAGGAAGGCGATGGTGCCTCCATCTTATGATACTGTTTGCACTCAGGGGGCTCATGTACCAGCTCTGGTACTCCTTCGGCAACATGCTCTTCCTCGTCCGTCGGCGCCGGATCTTCAAGGATGGCGTTGACTTCAAGCAAATCGACCAGGAGTGGCACTGGTACGCTCGGATGGCAGATTCGTGACATGCAGCCACTGTCGAGTTATACTGGATGGCTGCCTGACGAACTGAGCTTTGTTTACAGGGACAACTTCCTGATACTGCAGTGTATGATTGGAGCCCTGGCTTGTCTCATCTTTCCATCTCTGCAGAGCCTCCCTCGGTGGGACCTGATGGGACTCCTTACAGCTCTCCTCCTCCATGTGGTGTTCTCAGAGCCGGTGTTCTACTGCTTGCACAGGGTTCTTCACAGGCCCCAGCTCTTCCAGAACTATCATTCTCTGCATCACTCTTCTCAGGTGCCTCAGTCCTTCACAGGTAACACAGCACGCATCTCTTCTCGCTTTTCGGACAATCCATGCACGATGAATTACAAGCTGATGATCTGTTCTGTTTTCAGCTGGATTTGCCACGCCTTTGGAGCACCTCATCCTGTGTGTGGTCATGGGAGTCCCTCTTCTCGGAGCCTGCTTGGTTGGACGTGGCTCTGCTGGGCTCATATATGGCTATGTGTTGCTGTTTGATTTCCTAAGGTGCATGGGGCACAGCAACGTCGAGATCTTCCCGCATGGATTATTCCAGTCTCTGCCTTTGTTGAGACACGTCATTTACACGCCAACGTGAGTGATCATGCTCTGCCACACCTTTAGATTTGGTTGCATGGTTATCCAAGTGACCGAACCACTCGGCTTTCTCTCTTAAATGCCTCGATGATATGGACATATATTATGGTAGGACAAGCTTTAGCTGTGGCTTCAAGTTCTTAGCTGGGTTTGGTATGCCATTATTGCATTTATATCTTCTTCCTTGTTATCATTTTGTTGGGCTGCATTCAAGTCTACCCCTCTAGTGATAGTATTAAGGCTTCTTTCTAATCTTGTTAGGTTGTTGGACGTACATTCATGGAAATCGGGATGCTGTTTGCTATCTTATAATGCATTAATGGCAGCTCTTCCTCTAGTTTGCTTTAATACTGCTTAGGTTAAAAGGATGGGCACATAATGGTTTTACATGTGCAGGTACCATAGCCTCCATCGCATGGAAAAGAAATCCAACTTCTGCCTTTTCATGCCTCTCTTCGATCTACTGGGTGGGACATTGGATGACAAGTCATGGGAGCTGCAGAAGGAGATAAGCTCAGGTATGCTTTCGCATATTGTTTATTTGTATCTACTGGGTGGAACATTGGATGACCAAGTCATGGGAGCCACAAAAGGTCATAAGCTCAGGCATGCTTTCACATATTGTAGCTAATGTTGGCATCTGTGAGAGGTAGAAGACAACATCAAAGCCAGATTCAGACCTGTAACATCTATAAGAAAAAGAACTCAGATATCAGAGCTAATCCACGTATTATAATTTAAGCAGGTTAGTTGAAGGACATCCATAATAGATCACCTACAAATGGAGAGATGTCACACCACTGATAATTACCAAATTGTAGCTCATCTTGTTCTTGCTTCCTGCATTTATTTACTGATTGTTAAGCTGTGGGTATTTTCTTGGTTTTGGGGTCCATCATTTCCATGTCTTCATCATTGTTGACAGTGACAGGTCCAAATATTTTCGACACTGAACCTAACTCAGATCCAAGACATCTAATTATCTTGTTAGAAGTTTTCATTATGTGTACTGGTTGTCACCTTCAACTATTTTGGTCCTTCCAATGGAGTATTATTATGTCTGCCGAGCAGACTTCATGTTCTAAGACATGTAAACCCGTACGGATGTCAAAGTTACTGACGCAGTTCAGATTTTTACCGAGTGAAGTGAGCTCATCGAGATGATGCATGCAGGAAAGAACGAGCAGGTGCCTGACTTCGTCTTCCTGGCGCATGTGGTGGACGTCATGTCGTCGTTGCATGTGCCGTTCGTCTTCCGCAGCTGCAGCGCCCTCCCGTTCTGCACCAAACCCCAAATGCTTTTGTTGTGGCCAGGTGCGTTCGTGACCATGCTCATCATGTGGGCGTCGTCCAAGACGTTCTTGCTCTCCTTCTACACCTTGAGGGGGCGACTGCACCAGCTATGGGTGGTTCCGAGATGGGGATTCCATGTGAGCTTCATTTGTGGTATACACACCTGTGGAGTCTCCTCGATCTGAACAGTGGTTGCATCTGTTCTTTGCAGTACTTCCTCCCCTTTGCTACGGATGGCATCAATGATCAGATCGAGCAGGCCATCTTGAGAGCCGATAGGTTGGGGGTCAAGGTTCTCAGTCTTGCAGCATTAAATAAGGTAGACTTCCTGTTCTTCCCACTTAGATGTTGAGCAGATTCCCGATTCAGAGTTCCCACTTGAGAGCATTCCCGATGTGGAGGAACATATGTTTGGGTTTGTCCTTAGTAAATCGACAAAGAAATGTGATTTACTTTTGATGTATAAACACTGTTGGAATATGATTAATGACTCCCTTGCAGAATGAATCGCTCAATGGCGGAGGGACACTGTTCGTGAACAAACACCCCGACCTCCGAGTTCGAGTAGTCCACGGCAACACCTTGACCGCCGCCGTCATCCTCAACGAGATCCCTTTAAACGTCACCGAGGTCTTCTTGACCGGCGCGACGTCGAAGCTGAGTCGAGCCATCGCATTATACCTGTGCCGGAAGAGAGTCCGTGTCTTGGTAAGCTCATCTCCTTCTTCGTTCACAGCTAAGAAGCGAGCACCATCGTCAACATCGTCCCCTCTCTTCCTGACAGATGCTAACTCTCTCCACCGAACGATTCCAAAAGATCCAAAAGGAAGCCCCGGTGGAGTGCCAGGAGTACCTCGTTCAGGTCACCAAGTATCAAGCAGGGCAGAACTGCAAGGTAATGTTCGCTCATGCCGGTCTCAGGCGGGCGGCCTGCAAACTCCACACTGATATCTCTGGTTCGCTTGGGTCTCCAGACATGGATCGTGGGGAAGTGGATCTCTCTGAGGGAGCAGCGGTGCGCGCCGCCGGGCACGCACTTCCACCAGTTCGTCGTCCCCCCAGTCATCAGCTTCCGGAGGGACTGCACCTACGGCAAACTGGCCGCCATGAGGCTGCCGCAGGACGTGCAAGGACTGGGAATGTGTGAGGTAAGGTCCCCTGCTTCTCGTCATCGCTTCACAGTGTCCGAGCATCATACTAATCACTGCTGCTGTTGCGGCGAGGGAACAGTACACACTGGAGCGAGGGATCGTCCACGCGTGCCATGCCGGCGGGGTGGTGCACTTACTGGAAGGTTGGACGCATCACGAGGTCGGCGCCATCGACGTCGACCGCATCGACGTCGTGTGGCGAGCTGCGCTCAAGCACGGCCTCACGCCCGTCTGATACACCCACGCTCGCCTTCTTGGTCGCTTCAGCCGAAGCGTTTGCCCACATTGCATGTACCTATAGATTGCGGTGGTGATTCCACTGGGAAAAAGGATTCGAATACTTGTCTTGCTTGCTCCAAAGCTCGTGTCGTGATGAAATTACTGTGATGTGATTAAGGCCCCGAGGGCCAATTATCTAATAATGTTAAGAAAGGAAATCTATTCTGTCTTAATCCTTTGGGATCGGGCTATGTGTCACTGTTCATGTTGGATGGCAGATGCTCTGCTATTCGCCGGCGTGTAGCAGAGGTTTGATTTGACATTCCACCCATCGAAAAAGATGGTATCGTTGAATGCGCATTTATGTGGATGACAAGGCGAGGGG
This sequence comes from Musa acuminata AAA Group, assembly GCF_036884655.1. Lineage (NCBI taxonomy): Eukaryota > Viridiplantae > Streptophyta > Magnoliopsida > Zingiberales > Musaceae > Musa > Musa acuminata. Next base: position 11,884 of record NW_027021189.1, on the reverse strand, counting down.
GGCAAAGATCGTACCATCGATAAGGAAATATATTCTCCATCCAATCATGAAACCTACCGTCGTCATCTTTCACTTGGCAGTAAGGCTGTCTCCATGGTGCAGAAGCTGCCATGGAGCTCAAGCATGGGACTTCGGTGGGAATAACTGCATTCCAAATCACATCATTTTATGGTCGGGCATAACTCATTGAACTCGGTCTGCAAGCCAATCGCTAGCAGATGAGTGTGGGTCTGATAGTGATCGTCCAAACCGATGAAATTGGGCCGTCCGGCCCAACAATGTAAATTAAAGTAGGGTTGATGGCGAGATCATTCCGAGCTGTCTCTTTTGGCCCATGAATTAGGGTTTTGGAGATCGACAAGACGATGAAGAGAGGATTGATTGGGCCAAGAAGAGGCTGAGTTAGAAGGAAGCCGGATGAATCGAAGGTGATGGCGAACCACGCCGATTCCATGCGCACGTTCAGATATTTTTCTTGGTAGGCGTGTGTCCGTGCTTTAAAAATTCGACCTTTATTTGAATTTGTTGAGTAATACTCTCTCTTTAGTAGGTGTTCATATGTTTGCTAGTTAGATGTTCTAGTTTTATCATGGGAAGAACTTTATGTTGTGAGATCAATGTGGCAAGAGGGATTACTGCAGTGCAAATAGCAAGCAGGAAAGAGGTTTTAAATCTACAATCTAAATATATTTTTCATGCATATATACTTTATTGCTGGTCATTTTGATGAGTTCGAGGAGGATTAACAAAGTTTGGATTCATTTAGATGATCACGAGAACCCCAGTTTGTCAACCTGATACAATTTGTTTGGCAGACGGGAAATGATGTTTGTTGATGAATGGAGTTCTACTTTCTTGGTTTCGCATGTTCACCTAGGAATCTAAGAACTACTAGAAGAATCAAATTTGTAGTAGGATGTTGCAAATTTAGGATATCATTAGAGGGAAAGGGACTTGGAGGACTTGAGAAAAAGATGAACTCAACGAAAGGGAAGCAATGAGAATCCTTTTTCTTCAGGAAGAGAGGTCCTTGTGTCAAAAGGCACACCACATGCATTTACACCCTGTCGCCTATAGAATGAAGACTGTAACAAAGAAACATTTGGCCACATAAATCACAGAAACTCAAAATTTTGGGTTCTCCTTTGTGATTGAGGTTGATGGAATTATGCTGTGCTGCTTTCCCTTTCTCTTCTCCTTCTTAAATATGACAATCAAAAGCAGCAGAATCCAGAAATCATGCTTGATGGACATGGTTTTCTGACTTGTTTAGTTTCGAGGAAAGATATAAAATACAGCATGATCTGAACATATATTGTTCTAATATTTGAATTTCAGAGGATCTTTTTTGTCCTCATTTTTTTGCTTAATCTTGGATGGATATGCGCTTCCTGATAACTATCATCTGAATCGAAGTTTAATATAATATGCTATGTATATGTTTTCTATAAATATTATTAAATAAATTCCAGTTTGTCATATCATGATTCTTATGTCGTTTATTCAATAAGTTGATTGTTCAGTTATTCTTTTCCAATTATCTTATGATTTGTGCATATGTTGTGCTTATATCACATCATTTAATTTTCTTTACTATGCTCCAATATCCAAAACCAAAGTATATATTTCTAGTAATGACCTTCTCGATGATTTTGCCTTTTAAGCAACTGATAGGGACATAAATGTTTGAGAGCCTTTTTTCTTCCTTCCAACTCAAATTTATCTTAAATAATTCACAATTCAGTTAACGAGTTTTGTTCATTATTTTATTGAGCAACTTCCGATTTACCCACGGACAGCCAATTGTTCATACTAGAATTGAAACCGTATCAATTAACTGAGCGGCTATGCTTGATGTGCTATTTAGGGTGATGCTATCTTAGTCAATATTAGTGGAATTCTCTGATGCAAGACCAGATCTGCACAGGCACCAGACTGGTTAATGTACAAATGAGCATTGCATTATTCAACCGAAAAAAGAGGGGAAAATCTTGAACTTTTGCCAACTACAAACTCTGAGGGAACTGAGGTCACATGTAGTAAGTTCAGTTGACTAAGATCATTTTTTTTTTTTCAGGTGAAAGGTTGTTAAGTGATGATTCTTACCAACAGTGTCACTGTTTCTTGTCTATCTGATGGATCACACTTGCACATATCTTTTCTCTTGGCAAACAACATCTTCGCTTCAGTCTCATCAATCACATAAGAGTTGTCTCAATAGGTGTTAAATCAAATGTGCATTTCTAATACTGGATGGTTGATTCTTAGCTTTTCTATATATGGCTCAAGATTTGGTTGACCACCTCACATGTAGATATTATGACAAATATCAAGTGTTAAATTGTATTGCATCTGCTAGACATCCTTTGTCAATCAGACTAATTATTTTTATAGTTGATCGGGAAATAGTTTAACATAATAGCACATTTATTGCTTGCATCAACGTTCTAACTCTGAAGGCTTAGACATATGACAACAATTAGGAAAATTCAGAAGAGTAACACTATCTCTTCTTATCAATTTGGTGCTGGAGGGCAAAGTCTAAGATTGACAAAAGAGAGCTACTTATGCATCAGCTGGCCATATCCCACTGATTAAGCCTTGCAATCGATAATTGCAATCACCTCTAAATCATGGTTTGAGGTGGAGTTTTATTTACATTAGGTGCAGGAGTATAAAAGCATCCAGAAAAAGATAACCAGAGTAATCATCCTCATCTCAAAGATATGGAGCCTTTAAAAAAAGGAAATGAACTTTCTTCCATTGAAATGTTTCTCCTTAGCTGCATGATTGAGTTTAATCATTGCAAGTGATCCTGGGAAGAAACTATGATGATCAAGGAAATTGAGGAGATACAATGAGATAATCTTGCCAAATATCTTATGAGAAATGCTAGTAGGACTTACAGCAGAAAATATACTTACTTTCTATTTTTGACCATCAAAGCCTGGATCAGGATATGGCTTAAGACAAGCCATAGCCTGAAGCACCATGAAGGTTTGATATTCTCTCCAGAATAATTACATGCAGCTCTAGGAAAGAAATATACTCAGCAGTTCTCTGAAGCAGTTCTTCTAACCCAGCTTCTTCGCATCCTGGGATGATCTTCTTGAGCTTCCTAAGTTTCCATGTCACCAAAGGTTGAACATGGTGAGTTGTGCCTCTGGTTCTCCTTCTGAGGGAAGTTGAGGGAACTCCTATTGTTGATGACCTAGCCATGCAAGAGAAAGTTGATGAGATTTAGGGAAGTTGGATCGAGTATAAATAGACATGAAAAGGTGATTTCACTGTGGCATTTGGGAACAACTGTTAGCCTTCTAAACCATGCAAAGCTTATCAGGACAACCGATAGTAGTCCTTGGAACTTCCTAGATCACTATTTGTAAGCTGACCTATAACTATTAGTAGAAATCAGAGCATGTGGGCTCTGTCATTCTTACTTCTAAATGGTCAATCTGCCCCCATTTTGGGACCACCCAGGTTAACTTAATGGCCAAGTGGGGAAGATACTCATTATTTCTGATGTGCCTTTTCTTTTTCGTGTTTGGCTTTTGGGTCAAGGAGGGGGGAGGTACATACTGATTTTACATAGATTTTTTGTGTGTTGTGAAAAAAATGCAACAGTGACTATATTGCTTATTGATAGAATATAATGTATGATAACTAATGTCATGATGTCAGTATACATATCAGACTATAATCATTATGCAACAGGGTCTTCAGGATGCTATAGAACTAAAAGATTTTATCTTTTTTTTTTTTTTAAAGTCGACTTTGATATGAATGCCCTGTTTCCTGACCCCACTTTGACCTTTTTATCAGAGTTAGAATAATTTTACTGGAGATCTTTGTGGTACTAGAATAGTAATTACACTTTTGACTCTTAAGATACTGAATGAAAAGCTTACAGCTCCTACTACATACACAAAATTACTAGTAGAAAGATCATATTCCCAAAATAGGAGTCCTTATGAATTTCAGATCTGAATTAAAAGAGGATATCCAATCCAACTTTTTTTTCTTGTTGGACAACCTACTCTTAGATGAACAAAGCTACATAATCCTGAAGTTGAACAATGCACCTTCTCATGTTATATAATGTTGCAAAATATATATGTAGATAGTTTGACAAAGCTGGAGTAGGCTGTCACTGGGAATGAGGTGGTGACATGCTACTCATCACAAGACACTTGTAACAAAGTCTTGATAGTAACCCTCATATCAAATTGTTTTTCTGCATAATCTTCCTGTTAACAATCGGATCCATGTCAATTTTTTAAGAATGGTTCTCTTGCATAAACTAGGATACATTCTGTTCAAAATTCCTCTGGAACAGACTAATCCAACTCCTTTGAAAGAGCTCAAGGTTGATTATGAACATGCAAAGCATCTTGGGGCTCGATGACAATAGTGTACCAGTACCAGGAGAGAAGGGTGAGAAGAGCCTTCACAAGGAGTTTGCTCCTCCGTCTGCTGTCTATTTACCTCTGAGTCTTTAGAGAAAAGGTAATTGATGGAATCTGGTTTCAGAATCTTGAAATACTCAAAACTAGATATAAGCTCAAAATTTTCAAGGTTGGCTTTATATTTACTAGGTTTACCCTGCCCTTTGTTGAACTACATCAACTGGTTCCTGTCTGCTCTTTGTTATGTTCTTGCTTGTCATCATCATGTCTTGTTATCCAAAAGATGAATATAACGTTAGCTGCATGATATTAGGATCTGGTTGAACCTTTCAGGTCCAAAAAGGGACAAGGGTCAGCTTTATCATCATCATTTAAGGATGTGCAAAGGCAAAGTTCATCTGCAGCACTTGCTGTATTCACTTGTGACAGATGGGCAAGTCCAGCTTCGCTTTCAAGACACTGATGGAGCCTATTCAAGGTTAGTGGGCATGAACATGGGCAACCCTTGATACATGGAAGACTGCTTGTGAACTTGCTGACAAATCTATCCGGTCATTCAAATCCTCCGTGCATATATGGAAGAATCTAAACCTGCAGTATGGGAGAAATATCAATCACAAATGCACATACACACATATTCCAGAATATCTTCTTTCAATAATGGCTACTTGTTCATAACAATTGGATTATATATTAATTCTTGTACCTGCAATGTTGTATCTGCAGGATTTCTTTTAGTGCATCAAAAGTGCTCAGGAGGTATCTTTGTTTACAGGAATGAGAATCTATCCCTTGGATTATACCAAATGATCTAGTCATTCAATAGCAAGCTTCTAAAACAAATGAAGAGGACAAATGCAAGTTAACCATTCTGTGTTGGTTTGATTCACTGGTAAGAAAGACACTGAACCATCTGTCATTCTCATGTAATTGTGGATATACCAGAAAGATATTAACATACTTAATTATTTTTCCAGTGCATATACTGCCAGAAACTGAAGGCAGAGGGATCACAACAGGATATATAGAGAGAGAAAGAGATTTCACAACAGGAAGGAGAGGACAAGTAGGTGGTTTATGAGGGTAGGCAATACCAAGACAAGACGCATGTGCATCTATCTCCCATGCTCTTCCAGATGACATCTCAACTGAGAGAGAGAATGAGAGAGTGGCAGGAGACATCAAGAGTTGATCAGCAACCTCACATTAATATCAGACATCTCTTTTTGTGATATGGATGGTACCATGCACTAATTACTCCCCACCTGTTTGGTTGTTGGTGTACTACATGATAACTGATCCATGTGGGAGCAATACCAGACTGCTTCAGCTAGCAGAAATGACATGGCCTGGGAAGAAAAAAACCAGCTCTAAGATGCACATCCAAGGAAGCTAAGTCAACATGTTGGGCCATCCCACCACATGGTGTCTGTGTGTAGGTTTTCCTGCATCACATGTGACTTCCCCTTGTTTTAAGCTGGAGAAGTTGAAGCTTGAGTGGTGTTTTCAGCTCTAGTTCTTTGGACAGTGCAAGAACTCTACCAGTGCTGTAGTGGAGTCAAGGCTGCAGTAACCCCTCCTACTTGGCTGGGATGTCTGTCAATGTACCTAGACAATCTCAGATGGTTTTATGTTTAGAATATCAAGAACTCAAAATTTTCAGAAAATATGTTGGGTGTGTCCCTTTTTTAATTTTTTGGAAAAATGACTTGTATCATTTATTTCCCTTATTCTTTCTCATATAGGATATTTTACATGTAATCTGTTTGCTCCTTTACATACTTTGGTTGTTCACTCAGACCAAAAGTTTTACAGTGTCAACCTTCCTCTATGGCATCTCATACACTTACTGACCAACAAATCCAGCACTATGCAGAATTCCATGTGCATGTAGAGATTCACATGTGCTTTTGGAGCTATTCCAAGATTAATTCTCATGTTATTTGACATCTAGACATTGTTTTAGAGCATAGAAACTCATCTAAATCATGATTAGAAGGCATCAACATTCATGCTACTGTTAGTATGATAAGGATTAGCAAGAATTAAAGGAAAGAACCAACTTCTACTGTTAATGTTGCTACTGTTGTAGAAAGTAAACTATATGACCTAGCTCATCACTAAACCTTCAAAAATTAGTTATCAACAGTAACTAATGAGCTTCTCTTCAAAATGATTGAACTTGATAGATTTTGCCCAGTAATCATCTTTATCACAAACAAATCTTTGGCTAAAGTGGCAGAAAGCTCCACAACATGATGCATCAACTTTTTCTTCTGTTTCCAGGATTTTAAATGGCTTTGAGTACTGCAGGTGTTGGCTCCCAACATACTGTTGATACAAGTGAAGCTGGTAGCATGTGCTAATGACTGGTTGAGGCCCATGATGGTGGTAACTAATGATCTATTCCATCTCTAATTTTTTATTCTGTGTGATCATTTACAAAGATGTAAGTGTGCTGCTACAGCTAATAGATTTCCTTGGTGAAGTCATGTAAAGAACCTATTTCTTTCAATTAACAGTGTTAACAATGGGCATCATCAGCTTCCCTGCAACTCAATGGAATGCTGTGCACCTTAGTATCAGCCAATTCTCATAAACCATTACGTATCCTCCTGCAGCAATCAGCTTGTTTGGATTTGAATGAAAGCCAGCAAGACTGGCTTTTCTCTCCTGCATGCTTTGGTCATGCAATTTGGGTTTTTGCTTGCTTCTCTATTTGCTTATTCCCTGCTCACTCGCCCTATTTCCGTGTCCGAAAATTAGCACGAGAAAACTACATGGGTAATATCTCCATCAACACCAACGACAGTAAATCTACTCAAAATCCATTAAAAGACCATTCTCTTGTGGAATAACTCTGCTCAGTTTTGGTCATTTGGTTTGTTTTCTATCATGAATATTACCATCCAAACACAAGCAGCATATGACTCGACAGGGCTAAGGATTCCATGCACATCACAACTTTACACAGCGACAGTCTCACACCATATTCCACCGAGGAGCGGCAGCCACCCCCCACAACCGAGAAATCAATATCTGCAAATGGTGGAGAGGGTCAAACCCCACGTTAACATGAGCCCCAATCCCATCCCCGTGCAGAGACGAAAGGCATCAGCTGATACGGTTGGTGGAGCTCATCACAAGAACAGTAAGTTTGGCATCGGAAGCAAACAATGCCCCAAACCAGAGCTTCGTTTGCAAGCCAACCTCCTCCTCTTGAGTTGTCATTTCCCAGAACGATTGCAGATAAATCTTACGATGGGGAGAAGTCGTCAAATCTTGGTTCGGCTGAGCTCTCAGGGCACAGAAATCTCAAAGAAAGCAAGAGAGGAAGGAAACCCCAGAAAGAGGCTTCTCCTTGGAGATCTGACAGTGGTTTGGACTAAACCGAGCAAGAGATACGGTGGTGAGACGATTGGATCTCTGCACCCCACCCCCAATCCTGGCGACGCGTACGTGTGTGTGAACGGATGCATGCATATGCACATGCAACGTTGCTGGGTGGCTTACGCAAGTCATTTAACTAAATATATCGAAGACCTTCTCATCCTACCATCATCTTCTTTGGATCCTTGAGTTTGATCTGAGCGTGATCTTACAATGAATAAGTTAACTAGGAAAGGTCAGTGCTGGAAGGTGGAGATCAGCAGATTGGCACACAAAGAGTAGATGACTTCATCTGAAGAACTCGAGTGTGTCATCCGTAGTCAACTTAAAACAGAACAAAGTCAATGGCAATCCAACAAAGCTTCACACTGGCACATGATGATTCACAGTGTTATTTGATCGTTTCATGGTATGCTTTGTAGAGAACTCAAATGATGATGATGGTAAAAGAATATGGAAAGAAGGAGTACTGCTTCAGATGCAATAGATTTTGATGCTGATGATAGCTGAGTTCTTTTCTCGGGTTTCATGAGACTGTAAACAGCATTCTTCATATAAGAAAGCTCAGTAATCCATATATAGTTCTATAGATCAATCAGTTCTATGTCAAAGTCATCATATTTGCTCATACTTTCTTGATGCTGAGTTCCCAAACTTACAAGGGAGAGTTGAACTGTTGATGCAATCCATCTTTCTTGGGAGGCCATTTCAGCTCAATTTGTATGTAAATCCACTTTGACATGTTCTATATACTTTTCTAATATGATTTCAATTATAAATCCACCTTCCTGTGCTAATATGATTTCAATTATAAATCCACTTTGGGTCTATTATGTTGTTTGCTCACTTTAATAAAGATAATTAGATTTTTAACTTTTGCCATTTTAATTTGTTCCATTGTTTTATTATTCGAGTCTGGTCCGGTACTTTATGTTAGTTTAGCAGACCAAACCCGAGTACTCTCGACTGGCCACGCGTAACCATAGATCGTACTCACGTGAGAAGCGCGTGATAACGAATCATCCGTGCTCTCTTACCATGTAAATACTTCGGTCGATTCCTCAATTTGTCGCCTCGCTAAATAAGTTTTTTCCCTAAGACGTCTCTTAGGATTATGTCGGGTAGACTACGCCCCAAGCGTCTATCTTTGGCGTCAATTATAAAATGTATGTATACTTTTAATGTCAATATTGTAAGCTAAAAAAAAAAGTTTCATTACCTTAAAAGAGATTACATTAACTCGATCAAGTTTCTACATCTTAAAATGAAGCTCCGACTTACTAAGATAAACGACTAGTCAGATGAACAATCTCAAAGATGCTACAAATAGAAGACATAAGAAACAAGTTAGGTAAACCGACGACTCAAACCAACATAGTATGATGTAAAAGGCTAGGCATTGGGATAAGGTGATGAGTCAGGATAGTAATCAAAAGGCACTTCGGGTGCTATCGGGACTTATTGATCCTCAGGATAATCAGTAAATGTATCCTCTTTGAGCTCTATTCTAAAGTGCCTCGTCTTGAAATGAGATAAGGTGATATAATACCCGTATTGATATGAGACGATCCCCAATCTCTCCAAGCCGCTCCTGAACCCAATAGAGGTCTTGTAGTCGATGATTATCTCTTCCCGATACCTTGGTATCATGCATTGCTCACCCTCTAATGCCTCCTTTAGACCCCCAAACCTGCTCAGTGATGCTCATGACTTGCTCATCGATCGTGATGACTCACTCAACAAGTTTTTAGTTACAAGTCCACTTTGAATCTAGCTCTAGGGTAATTTCTCGATATAATTGACAAGGCATCACTCAACCTTCTCTAATTGCCTCACTAGCTTATCCCCTGGAGCCTCTACGTCAACAATGAGCACAAGGTCTCTTCTCTTATTTTTCAATCCCTCCACTTCTTCATGAAGATTATTGATTATGAGAAACTATTGGTATATGACGGAGCCACAATAAGAGTCATAATATAATGGTAATACTACAAACTAAAGACAATGAGGTAAGTAATAAGGAAATAAAGGATTAGCCATAACTTAACTTACTAATACTTCATTGTGGTAGTATATGTCAATCAAAACCTTTGAGGGGGAGCAATAAATCTGCTTTACCACCCCTAAGCATAAGGACCCCTGGTAGTACTGGTCTGTCATTATGCTGTTGCCTTATACTTTCTACCTCTCTTGTAAACCCTCCTACCTTAGTTGTAGTGGTGCACTTAGGGCTAGGTTTGGTAGGTTAGCTATCTACAATGCCGCGAAATATAGAGATTTTACCTTGCATATGTTAAACATTGACCTCTACCTCCCTCATCTTTTCCCAAAAAAGGACCTTAAACTTTTGAGGCCTTTTAAGGATATCGACCCCTCGAAAGCAAGAGACACTTCGTTTGGTTCATTCGTGGGAATCTGCTCCCCCTCAAGTTTCTCGTCCCGTTAGGGGCGGGACACCTTTCTCACGACCCTATTCTTCTTCGACTTATTGATGCTAGAAGGATGATCGATTGAGTTGGGCTTGAGACTTCAATTGGCGACTCACAAATAGTAGTTAGAGGTGTCGAAGAAGCCACTACCATGTCTGAAAAGGAACCAATTCTCTTATTTTTCAAAGCTTGAAGGTCCATATATACAAAAGATCAAAACCACAAGGCTACACAGATTAGCTCTATTTAAAGTACAAAAAGAAAAGAGAGAACGAGACATTTAAGTCATACCTAGGGAGTTAGGTTGAGACCTGCATCGATTAGCCAGTCCTTATCCATCTTCCGAATAGCCTCGAAAGAATAGAGTATATCTCCCAATCGGAGCACTTGGTTTGCCTCCTCATCTAACAAGAAGGGAATAATGTTATTTATAAGATGTGTCGACTAAGCGAGGCCGAACCCTCAACCCCGACCTGAACCTATTATTGAATCTCGGATTTTGATGATGAAGTCAATTATCATTTGTTGTCTAATGTATGTGTCGAGATAAGTGTGCAGGATTAACTACGATGAAAGTAAGACATGCAGCAGGAGTTGTGCCGGAGTCATGACAATGATCACGTTGGGAGTTCGAGAGCTCGACGGAAGTTCGGACAATCATCGGAGGTTCTGCGGGAACAAATCCGAGAAGTCCAGAAGCTTGCCAAAGGAGCTCGTTAGAACTTGCCAAGTGGATCGTCGTAGTCCAGGAGTTTGCCGGAAGTCCGCAGGAGCATCACCGAGGGTTCATCGAATGATCAACGGAAGTTCGCCGGAAACTCGTCGGAAGAAGCGAGTGACGCACCGAAGCAAGCTGCAGAATATGTCTTAGGAAATAATCGTAGTTAGCACTTTGATTAAGTTAAAAATGGGAGGTGATCCCATTAGCTTAATCTTGGGGCAATTGGGCCCCTGAAGAACTCAAATTGGGTCGAATGGTTCAACCCATTCGGACCCAGGTTGCTGTGGGAGGTGCAACCGCCCAAGCAGGGAGGTAGCACCGCCCAGGCTATGTCTCCCAGCGAGACTGGGCGGTGCAACCGCCCCAGCCAAGAGGTGCAACCGACCAGGGCTCAGTCTTCGAGCGAGACTGGGCGGTGCAACCGCCTGAGCTCGGTCTTCGAGCTCTGGCAGAGCGGTGCAACCGCCCCTGACAGAGAGATGCAACCGCCTGGGCTCAGTCCTCGAGCTCTGCCAGGCGGTGTAACCTCTCCAGTCAGGAGGTGCAACCGCCTGATCCCGGAATTCCGGGATTTGATCGTTTTGAGCTCCAAATTTGAACTGGGTTGGGGCCTATAAATACCCCACCCATTCAGCACTGAAAAGAAATAGACCTACACCGAATTCTTGATCTTTTCTGTGATTCTAAGAGCTCAAATTTATGTAAAGTCCAAAAGTTCTCCTCTTTCTGTTCTTCAAGTCTTGAGTTGTAAAGAGAGGAGAGAAAGGTTCTGTAAGGGTTGTCTCCTGAGCTCGTCAAAAGGAGTGAAACTGTAAAAGGGCGGTTGGCCTTCGCCTATTGAAGGAATGCCTCTAGTTGACGTCGGTGACCTCGTCGGTGGAGGAAGCCAAAAGTGGAGTAGGTCAAGACTGACCGAACCACTCTAAATCTCTGGTTTG
>NW_027021188.1:15000-31259 GCF_036884655.1 Musa acuminata AAA Group | reverse complement strand
ACTCTAATGATACTAAGGAATGATACTAAGGTGTCGAAATCGTTAGAAAATTTCAAATTCTTTTGATTTAGTGATGAAATTGTTATACATATGAAATCCTGGTTATTTAATCTTCTTCATTGAAAAAAAAAATATTTTTTTTTTCATTTTGTTTGAATCTATGAAATCAAATCGGATAAATAAAAAACGAATCAAAAAATAGAAAATGAACAATTCTTAGTTCTATACCTCGACAGACAACAAAACTATTGAGTTCTAACTGTTTTGGAAGAACTTAGTTTCTAGTACGCGAAAGTTTATTATTAAAACTAAACTTACTAAAACTAAACTTACTTTATTATTAAAACTAAACTTACAATGATCCCAACTAAAGATTCTTTTTTTGAATAGAGATTCAAATAGGAATTTAAATGAATTTTGATTTATCGATTCTAATGTTTACTAAACTATATTGAATCCTTGATTCTCGACGATTCAACATGAATTGACTATTATTATTTCAAGTAAGCCGCCATGGTGAAATTGGTAGACACGCTGCTCTTAGGAAGCAGTGCTAGAGCATCTCGGTTCGAGTCCGAGTGGCGGCATCCTTGAAATCCTAGAAAATAAATCCTCTAAAAGAGACACAATGGATCCTATAATGTATTCAATTCTCGATTTAAATTCTCTAATGGGACCCCTTTTTATGATATTTACAACTTTAGAACATATATTAACTCATATCTCTTTTTCGATAATTTCAATTGTGATTACGATTCATTTAATGATCTTATTAGTCCGCGAAATCGTAGGATTGCGTGATTCATTGGAAAAAGGGATGATAGCCACTTTTTTCTCTATAACAGGATTATTAGTTTCTCGTTGGATTTCTTCAGGACATTTTCCGTTAAGTAATTTATACGAGTCATTAATCTTCCTTTCGTGCAGTTTCTCCATTATTCATATGATTTCCAAGATGGGGAACCATAAAAATGATTTAAGCACAATAACCGCACCAAGTACCATTTTTACACAAGGCTTTGCCACGTCGGGTTTTTTAACTGAAATGCATCAATCCGCAATATTAGTACCTGCTCTACAATCTCAGTGGTTAATGATGCACGTAAGTATGATGTTATTAAGCTATGCAGCTCTTTTATGCGGATCACTATTATCAGTCGCTCTTCTAGTCATTACATTTCGAAAAAACATCGATATTTTTTGTAAAGGTAATAATTTCTTAATTAAACCATTTTTCTTTGGTGAGATTCAATATTTGAATGAAAAAAGAAGTGTTTTTAAAAACACTTCTTTTCTTTCATTTCGAAATTATTATAAATATCAATTGACTCAACGTTTGGATTATTGGAGTTATCGTGTCATTAGTTTAGGATTTACCTTTTTAACCATAGGCATTCTTTGTGGAGCAGTATGGGCTAATGAGGCATGGGGATCTTATTGGAATTGGGACCCCAAAGAAACTTGGGCTTTTATTACTTGGACCATATTCGCGATTTATTTACATACTAGAACTAGAATACATATTAGAAGTAGAACAAATCAAAGTTTGCAAAGTATGAATTCGGCACTTGTGGCTTCTATAGGATTTCTTATAATTTGGGTATGTTATTTTGGAATCAATCTATTAGGAATAGGTCTACATAGTTATGGTTCATTCACATTAACATCTACTTGAATAAACTACACAGATAAATAATTGAATAAACTACATAAAGAATACATAAGAACATCATCCCATATATATATAAAAAGCTTCTTGTTTGTGCGAGTTTTTGAGAACCGTTTGAATCATTCCTTATTCAAAACGGTTCTCAAAAACTCAAAATGCATCTCATTACAATTCTAATTCACTTTATTCTTTTGCATTGTACAGCGAACGATTTTAAAAATCTTAAAATCAAAGACAAAAATTATATTTCCGTATTATTAATGAAAGACTATCGATGAAAGTAATTAGATAGGATAGCTTGCACCCTGTCAACTGATAGCGAGAGAACGAAATCCGGATAAATACCAATACCTATTACGGGTAGAAAGATACAGATTGAAACAAATAGTTCTCGTGGTCCAGAATCCGCAAAATTAGAGTTTGGAACATTGAATAGCTTGTATCCATAGAACATCTGACGTAACATAGATAATAAATAAATAGGAGTTAATATCATTCCAATTGCCATTACAAAAGTAATTAGCATTTTTGGCATTAAAAGGTATTTTGGACTAGTAATTATTCCAAAAAATACTAATAATTCCGCAACAAAACCACTCATTCCTGGCAATGCAAGAGAAGCCATCGAAAAACTACTGAACATGGTAAATAGTTTTGGCATTGGGATCGATACCCCCCCCATTTCGTCGAGATAAACAAGACGTATTCTATCACAACTCGTTCCTGCCAAGAAAAAAAGCGCAGCACCAATAAATCCATGAGAGAGTATTTGTAAAATGGCACCGTTGAGTCCCATTCCGGTTATAGAACCAATTCCTATAATTGTGAAACCCATGTGAGATACAGAGGAATAGGCTATTCTTTTTTTTAAATTCCGTTGACCGAGAGAGGTTGAAGCTGCATAGATTATTTGAATCGTTCCCACTATTACCAACCAGGGAGAAAATATAGAATGAGCGTGGGGTAATAATTCCATATTGATCCGAATAAGTCCATATGCGCCCATTTTTAATAAGATTCCAGCTAGAAGCATACATGTACTGTAATGTGCTTCTCCATGGGTATCTGGTAACCACGTATGTAGGGGTATAATCGGCGATTTGACAGCATAAGCAATAAGGAATCCAAAATATAATATTATTTCCAATGCCACAGGATATGATTGATTAGTTAATTTTGAAAAATCTAATGTGGGTTCATTAGGGCCATATAAACCCATACCTAGAACTCCTATTAAGAGAAAAATGGAGCCCCCCGCAGTGTACAAAATAAACTTTGTGGCCGAGTAGAGACGTTTCTTTCCCCCCCACATGGATAAAAGTAAATAAACAGGAATTAATTCTAACTCCCACAGCATGAAAAAAAGTAAAAGGTCTCTAGAAGAAAATAATCCTATTTGACCGCTGTACATTGCTAACATGAGAAAATAGAACAATCGCGAATTTCGAGTAACTGGCCAAGCCGCTAAGGTAGCTAAAGTGGTGATAAATCCTGTCAGTAAAATAGGTCCTATGGAAAGCCCATCGATTCCCAGTCTCCAGTGAAAATCAAAAACATCTATCCATTTTAAATCTTCCTCCAATTGGGTTAATGGATCGTCCAATTGGAAATGATAACAGAAAACATAGGTTGTTAGAAGGAGTTCCAACGAGCATATACATATAGCATACCACCTAAACATCTTATTTCCTTTATGAGGAAGAAAGAAAATGGAAGAACCGACGGATATCGGCAAAACAACAAGTATTGTTAACCAAGGAAAATAACTCGTGATAAAGACAAGATACGTTTGACCAGAAAAACCCGTGCTCGGAATAGAATAATATATTTTCTCGAGTACGGGCTTTTGTCGGTAAAGAGGAATCAATTGATTCAAGTGGATTTTTTTGTAACGTATCAATAACCTAGACCCATGCTGCGAGTTGTTTCATATGATAAATAAACACGGACACTCAAAAAATCCGTGGGGCAGGCGGATTCACATCTCTTACAACCCACACAGTCCTCGGTTCTTGGTGCGGAAGCAATTTGCTTAGCTTTACATCCGTCCCAAGGTATCATTTCCAATACGTCTGTGGGGCAGGCTCGTACACATTGAGTACACCCTATACATGTATCATAAATTTTTACTGAATGTGACATTGGATCTATAAATTCCAGATTTTAACATCAAAAATTTTCAATCTGGTAGAAAATTAGTATTTATATTATAGACACCAGACGAAGCAGTGGTTTATTAAAATTTTAAGAATCAATATATTTCTAAATCTGTTCATGAGAAAAAGCCAAGAGACTTTGATTTCCGTTTCAAAAATCATGATCATACGAGTCACATGTGTAAATAAAAATTGGCCGACAAAACAAATTGATCAATCATTCAAATCAATATTTCAATATTCATATTTTCAATATGAAATATGAATATATAAAAATAAAACTAAATTAGTAATTTAATTTATTTTCGTAATATGATTAACATATTATTATTTAATAATATTATTTTTATTATTTTATTATAATATTTATAATATTATGCAGTATATTATTATATAATACATTTATATTATTATATAATACATTAAAAATACATTAAAAACATTAAAATTTAAATACATTAAAATTAAATAAAATAAACAAATAAAAAACGAAATAAAAAAATTATAATACCAATTAAATTAAGAATATAATTATTTTTCATTAATGGAATATGAAAGTGAAAGAATAGAAATAGAAAAATATTCCAATTTCATTTATATTTTCTTATGCTTTATCATGTTGTGTGGTGTCTTGATTTATATGATCATTATAACTGATTATTCAATATATGATCATGATAATTATCACTAATTATTCAACAAATTCGATTGATTGATACGAGTTGATTTTCTGTTTCGATGAATCGACGAAACAATAGCTAGACCAATAGCTGCTTCAGCAGCTGCAACAGCTATAATAAAGATTGAGAAAATGTTTCCTTTTAATTGGCGACTATCAAATATATCAGAAAATGTTACAAGATTAATATTAACCGAATTTAGTATAAGCTCAAGACACATAAGTGCTCTAACCATGTTTCGACTTGTGATCAATCCATAGAGACCGATAGAAAATAAATAAACACTCAAAAAAAGTACATGCTCGAACATCATTGACTAACTCCTTATCAATCTCGATTCATTTCAATATGAACAATTGAAGCGATTCGATTTTTTATTTATTTAGAACTTCTAAAATTCTAAAAACTTTTTAATTCTTTTAAAATTCTAAGTATTTATTATTGGCGAGCCATAGTAATTGCACCTATCAAGGAAACTAAAAGAATTATAGAAATTAGTTCAAAGGGAAGATAAAAATCTGTCGATAAATGAATCCCAATTTGTTGAACGTTACTTATTAGGTCCTGTTCTATAATCTGGTTTGATCTTGTAGTCCAAATAATTCCGTACCATGACGTATCTGGTATAGTAGTAATTAGTGAAAAAAGAATACTTGTACAAACCAGTGAAGTGACTCCATCTCCAATGGTCCAAAAATACGAATCATTGGAATATTCTGAACCATTCATGAACATTACCGCAAATATGATTAAGACATTTACGGCTCCCACATAAATAAGTAGCTGTGCGGCAGCTACAAAAAAAGAGTTCGATGGAATGTAGAATAAGGATATACAAACAAGAACCAATCCCAATGAAAAAGCAGAATAAATAGGATTGGTAAGTAATACTACCCCCAGACCCCCTAATATAAGAACTGACCCCAGAAATGCTACAAGAATATCATGTATTGGTCCAGGTAAATCCATTATGTATAATATGTAAAAAAAAAAATATATAAGTCAAATCATGACCTTACTAAATGGTCCAGGAAAGGAAAAGGGTTACCCCATTTTTATTGTATATGATATGTTCCTAATTGAATTAAATCTTAATATGGATTAATTTAATATTAATTTTATATATAGATATAATTATTTTATTGGGCCAATCCTACTTACTTTTTATCCAAAAGAAAAAGAATAAAAAAAGTAGTTGAAATTGTATATTTCGAAATTCCCGTGATAAAAATATTATAAGTTTAAATCAAAGAGTGATTCTCACCAATCTATAGTTACTAATTAAATCTATAGTTACTAATTATTATTTGTAGTTACTGACCAACCAAAATAAAAAAGTTTTGATCTTTTATATCAAAACAAAATCTTAGTAATCGGTAATCGTTCTTGAATCAAAGGGTTTATCTTTATCTATTTTGATTTGAGTCGAATTCATAACTGTTTGAATTGTGTAATCTTCAATTACTGACATTGGTAACCGACTCAAAGCAATTTGATTATAATTCAATTCGTGACGATCATAAGTAGAAAGCTCATATTCTTCAGTCATTGATAAACAGTTTGTTGGACAATACTCGACACAGTTACCACAAAATATACAGACCCCGAAATCAATACTATAATTAAGCAATTGTTTCTTTTTCATATCTCTTTCCAATCTCCAATCAACAACAGGTAGATCTATTGGGCATACACGAACACATACTTCGCAAGCAATACATTTATCAAATTCAAAGTGAATTCGACCACGAAAACGTTCTGACGTAATTGATTTCTCATAAGGATATTGAATAGTTACAGGTAAACGGTTTGTGTGGGATAAGGTAATTATGAAACTTTGACCAATATACCTTGCAGCTCGTATTGTTTGTTGACCATAATTCATGAACCCAGTTACCATGGGAAACATATTGTAGATATCCATAAATAAATTGATGTTTCTTTCTCTTGTTTGAAAGAGGTTATGAATCTAGAATATCGTTATCGTATTCTGTTATTTTATAGTGAAACAAGTTGGGAAGAAGTTGTCAATAATAGATTACCCAAAGAAATAGGTAAAAGAAATTTCCATCCAAGATTTAATAGCTGGTCCATTCTCATCCTAGGTAAAGTCCATCTTGTTGTGATAGAAATGAACAGAAACAAATAAGCTTTAACTAATGTAATAAAGATACCAATTGTCATTCCAAAGACTCCAGCTATTTTTTTTATTCCGAAAAGCTCAGGAATGGATATGTACGGAATAGATAAATTCCACCCACCTAAGTAAAGAACCGTTACGAATAACGAAGAAGCTAATAGATTTAGGTAAGAAGCAAGATAAAATAAACCAAATCTGATACCAGAATATTCGGTTTGATAACCTGCTACTAATTCCTCCTCTGCTTCTGGTAAATCAAAGGGCAATCTCTCACATTCAGCTAGAGAAGAAATTATGAAAACTATAAATCCTATGGGCTGACGCCATAGATTCCACCCCCAAAAGCCATATTTGGACTGTGCTTCAACTATATCAACTGTACTTGAACTGTTAGATAATTATAGTCGATAATAACATTACTGTTTCCATCGCTATTCCAAAACCGTACATGAGACCTCAGCTTCATACGGCTCCTCTATGGCCACAAATAAATGTAAGGACTAGTTCGATATTATCACCCCTTTTCTTTTGGGATAACTAGAATAAAGATATATCAGAGAGTCCGAAATTAAACCAATGGAATTCCGTTTGCTAGAATAAGAAAAAAGTGCTTCGGAATTAATCTCATCCCTTATGATAATAAAAATGTATTTTTCTTTGTTCGGTAATAACTCAGCCCTTCAATAAAATACTCGTTATATCAATAAATCTAAAGAATTTAAAGAATTAGGAATTAGTCCATTAATTGTGATAGGAATTCCACCCATATGGATGGGAAAAAAGAATAAATAAATATCTTTTTTTTATTAATTCGATTATTACATTCCATTTCTTTTGTTCCTGTTCTTCTATCTCAGAAGAGGGTACTTTGAAAAAAAAAGAATAAGGGATTAATTCGTTCTGGATAGTCATTTCTTTAATCAGTGAATAGGAGCATACTCTAGATCGGAATCGTAGGGAAGTACTGCTTGATCATTTCTACCAACTTAAAGTCCCTATTTTTATTCGTTTTATAAATTGTAGAAATATCTCTTTTTTTGATACCTTACATTATCTCTATTACTAATCCTTTGTGCACTTTGGTGTTCCTAACCGTCCACTGATTTTTGATTGATCTACGGCATGGTAATAAATACAAGACAGTAATGAAAACTCCATACAGTTGATCTTTTACACCCGCTCCAAGATATGATGACTAATGAAAGAATCTTAATCTTGGGGTAAACAGTTTACACTGCTTATGTTTACTTCAACTTTATTCTTGTACATATGAAATGAGATTTTATCTTCTTACTGCAAACTTCTAAGTTGTTTTGTTTCACTCATATAACTATCTGGTTTAACTCATTGACCCGAATGATGAATAAAAAATAAAATACCTATTCAATACATTACATTCAACTTCTTTCCTTTACTTCTAGGAAAGAAGTATAAAGTTCATGTTCAACGAATCACACGTAGAGATATTGATAACACACATAGAGTTAATGGTATTTCATAACTAATAGATTGAGCAGCAGCTCGTAGACCACCTGAAAAGGAATATTTATTATTCGATCCGTATCCTGACATAAGAAGCCCAATAGGAGCAATACTTGAAATGGCGACCCATAAAAAAACACCTATACTGAGATCGGCTAAAATGAGGCGATACCCAAAAGGAATTACTAAATAACTTAGTAGAATTGATATGACCACTATAGACGGTCCAATACTAAACAAACGAACATCTCCTCTAGATGGGAGAAGGTCTTCTTTAAAAAGTAGTTTAGTTCCATCTGCTAGAGCTTGAAGAATTCCCAAGGGGCCGGCATATTCAGGCCCAATACGTTGTTGTATCGCTGCAGATATTTCTCTTTCTAACCACACAATTACTAGTACCCCTATTGTAATTCCCAATATAAGGGTCAAAATGGGTACAAAGATCCATATGAGTCCATATACTTCTTTTAAGGATTCCGATATAGAAAAAGAATTGATAGTTTGTACTTCTGTCGTATCAATTATCATTTCAACGATCAACCTCTCCCATAATGATATCTATACTACCTAGTATCGTCATGATATCAGCCAATTTCATTCTTTTAACTAGCTGAGGAAGAATTTGCAAATTTATGAAGCCGGGTGGACGAATTTTCCATCTCCAAGGGAAAACACTATTATCTCCTATCAAATAAATTCCTAATTCCCCTTTTGGGGCTTCTACTCTCACGTAAAGTTCTTGTTTCGACAATTCAAAATTGGGTGAAGGTTTTTTACTAATAAATCTATATTCAAAATCATTCCATTCGGAATTTTTTGCTCTATCAAAGCGTCGGACTTCTAAATTCTCATAGGGTCCTCCAGGAATTCCTTCTAGAGCCTGTTGAATTATTTTTATAGATTCCCTCATTTCACCGATTCGTACTAAATAACGAGCTAACGAATCTCCTTCTTTTTGCCATTGGACTTCCCAATCGAATTCATTGTAACACTCATAATTATCAATTTTACGAAGATCCCATTGTGTTCCAGAAGCTCGTAACATCGGTCCTGATAAACCCCAATTTATTGCTTCCTCTCCACCAATAATGCCCACTCCTTCGACTCGCTCCAAAAAAATGGGATTTCGCGTAATGAGTTTTTGATATTCAACAATTCCTGTTAAAAAATAATCGCAAAAATCCAAACATTTATCTATCCAGCCATAAGGTAGATCGGCAGCTACTCCTCCGATGCGGAAATAATTATGCATCATTCGCATACCTGTGGCGGCTTCGAATAAATCATATATCAATTCTCTCTCTCTGAAAATATAGAAAAAGGGAGTCTGCGCGCCGATATCCGCCATAAAAGGCCCAAGCCATAACAAATGAGAAGCTATACGGCTCAGCTCCAGCATAATTACTCTGATATAGCTAGCCCTTTTAGGTACTTGAACATTTTCCAGTTGTTCTGGTGCATTTACCGTTATTGCCTCTGTGAACATAGTAGCTAAATAATCCCAACGTGTTACATAAGGCAGATATTGTATAATTGTTCGGTTTTCCGCTATTTTTTCCATCCCTCTGTGTAAATAGCCCAATATGGGTTCACAGTCAATAACATCTTCACCATCGAGAGTAACGATCAGTCGAAGAACACCATGCATTGATGGGTGGTGAGGACCCATATTAACTATCATGAAATCTTTTTTTGTAGCCGGTACAGTCATATCTTTTCTTCCTTAATTCATTATTTCATGAATTCCTCAAAAAAGTAGGAGGTTCATCAAAATAAAAAATCTAATAACTACTATACTAATTCAAACGATTTAATTAACGATTTTTTGGCTCCCGAATATCCAACTGGTCAATTAATTTCTTATAACGCGCTCTATTTTTCTTTGACAAATAAGCCAGCAGACGTTGACGTTTTCTCAGAATTTTTTGTAGACCTCTTTGTGATAAAAAATCTCTTTTGTGCAATTCCAAATGTGAAGTAAGTCTTCGTATCTTATTGGTGAAACTTAATACTTGAAATTCAACAGAACCCCTGTTTTCTTCTTTTTCTTCTTGTGGAAGAAGTGAAATGAATGAATTTTTGACCATAAAACTTTTTTTATCTTTTTCTTTTCTTTCTTTTCCATGCCATGGATTTTACCGATCAGGAAAAATAAAATAATAATTATTATATTATGTCAATTTTTTTTAATCTAGTACACGCAAAAATTTAGATTTATCCGTTTCTATCTAAATCAAATTTTCCATTTGATTTAGATAGAAAAGAAAAGGATAATATATTTCTGCATTTACGAAAGAGAATGATTTCTTTGCACCTAAAAAGATTCTGTAGATTTCTTTCTAGATTCAATTGAATTGATACACAAGTAAATACGTATCATGTACCAGAACGTAACACACCATATGCGTACATCTTTCGGTTTTTATTTACTGAAAACGGCATGTGATATATAGGAAATATACTATTAAATAATTCTGAATCGTGGATACATACGTATCCTTGACATACTGAAACGACTACCATTATTGGTATCAAACCAATAGCGATTCATACAAGCTAAATCTTCTAATCGGTAATTGGGCCAAAGAAACAATTTGCATTTAATTAATTTATTTAAATCCGTATTAAGACGTTTGTCCTCATTCAAAAATTGTTCAGAGTTTCTTATGTTGTTTTCGTTGCAAAATACTGGATTTCTATTCACAATATCCCGATTATGAGAGTTGAAACAAATTAGAATTCTCAATTCTCTACGACGTCTAGGAGATAGAATATTTTCAGGAACAAAGAAATTATAATGATCTTGATCCCCATTCACAAATATATTGCCATGTCGTCCAGTGGATTTTTTCAAATTATTCTTATCAACATATCTTTTCTTTATGTATTTTCTATTAATTTGGTGTTTACTCTTATCGATCAATGAAATACTTATGGTTTGATATATAATGAATTTTCCATCCCTTCTTAAAGATAGACGAATTGGTTCGATAATTAATATTCCCCTTTTTATTAATTCTGTAAGAGCTAGATCTTTCTGAATCAGCATTACATCCAGATGCATCTCTCCTCTTTGAATCGAGGATATAGCAATTTCCCTTGGATTTATCAATCTAAGTAGGAGACAATATATCCTAACATTATTAATAATTTTTTGATTCAAGGGGTCATCCCATCTTAATTGAAAAATAAAATATTTTTTCAGGAACAAATCTAGTTCTCCTTCCTTATTTTTCTTGGATTGTTTTTTTTTTTTTTTTACCTTTTTTAATGTTTGATCTCGTGCAATCCTCTTCAAGATATTCCTTTTGGTTTTGTTTTTGTGGATCTGATACAAGATTTGATTGACCCTCTTTTTCTTGGTTGGAATTTTGAAATTCTATTTTAACGGAATCTTTGATGTTTTGATTTTGACTAATATTTTTTTTATTTTGATTTTGACTAATATTTTTTTTATTTTGATTTTGACTAATATTTTTTTTATTTTGATTTTGACTAATATTTTTTTTATTTTGATTTTGACTAATATTTTTTTTATTTTGATTTTGACTAATATTTTTTTTATTTTGATTTTGACTAATATTTTTTTTATTTTGATTTTGACTAATATTTTTTTCATTTTGATTTTGACTAATATTTTTTTCATTTTGATTTTGACTAATATCATTTTCATAATAAATATTAGAAAGAAGTAATTTGATTGGTATGATCCACGGTTTAATCTTATATGCATCAAAAGGTAACACAAATTCTGGGAAGAACCATGGTTCTAGATTTGATATGGTAGAATAATTTCGATTCATTCCCATCCAATCAAAAATTTTTTTTTGATGAGTCTTAGTCTTAGTATTTTTATTAGTATTTTTATAAATTTCGGTACCGATATACATATCGGTCCAGTCCTCAATATCACTATTGTTCTCAATATCACTATTGTTCTCAATATCACTATTGTTCTCAATATCACTATTGTTTCTAAGGCAAAAATGAAGAATTCTATAATCCAAATATTTTCTATCCAGATTTTTATGGGTATCAATAAAATATCCTTTTTTTAGGTAATCATCAATAGTCATATTTAGCAATACATAAAACGATTCGGGTTTCAGTGTGTATGAGTCCTTACTATCCCCATAATTTATATATTCATGTGATAAAAGATCATATCTGTAGTGTTTTTTAAATTTTTCTTTTTGACTCATCGATAAATCCACTGCACAAAAATTTTCATTCATGTAATGAATTAATCGGTCTTTTTCTTTTTTATATGAATACAATTTCATTGATTCTTTATTTTGAATAGTACAACGTTGATTGACTCTATTTCGCCATTTTTTCGGTACTAATCGAGACCATTTGCTCCGAGAAAAATTATATTGATAATGACCCTTTAACCAGTTTTTCCATTTATTCATTCCAGACTTATTAATTTTCTTATGCCTTGATTTGGAATCAAACCTTGATTTGGAATCAAATATTCCTCGTGTCATACAATAATACTTTATCTTGTCTTTAATAAAAGGATAGGTCCCGTGATCGTGATATTGAAGTACAGATCTCAGGTGATGGTTGTTAAATAATTGGGTTTGTGACAATTTGTAAAATACATATGCTTGGGACAAGGAAGATAAGTCGTGATAAGTGTTTAAATCATTTCTAATATTAGGATTAGAAAAGGACTTTTTTATAGTCGAAATAAAGTTCATTGTATCTTGATCTGTTTCATCAATTCCTTCTTGATTTCTTTCATCGTTGTAAATGGATTCATTGATAATTGTTTTTTTTAAAAGTTGTGCATTAACCTTAGAAATGGTAACCATACATTGCAAGATATCTATGTATATTTTTTCAATGAAAGATTTCATAAAATAATGTGATTTGCGTATTAATCGGGTATTTTTTCTTTGAAGTATCTGCCAAATATGTTTTTGTAATTCCGGTCTTTTATCATGATAGGCTAGAACTATTTTCTTCTTGTCTTTTGTGATTCCTTCTATTTGATTCCTTATTGTGATTGTCTTATCAGCAAGATCTTTCATTTTTTTTTCTATGAGTAAATAATTTGTCCAATTCATAGATCGAATTTGAATGGTCGATTCGTGAATAATCTGATTATTTTTTTTTGAATCTTTTGCATTTTCATTTGGTTCATGTACTTTTCCCTTCCTCAATTCAAATAAAGAAATTTGGTTCACTTTTTCAAGTTTCTTCATTATTCGTTTTAGAACTAGAACTGTTCGTTTTAGAACTAGAACTATTCGTTTTAGAACTAGAACTATTCGTTTTAGAACTCGTTTTAGAACTCGTTTTAGAACTAGAACTATTTTGATGACCCATCTTTTTTTTTCTTTTGAAACTTTTAGAGAGTTCTTTTTTACTTTTCTAATTTTTTTTTTGAGTTCCTTATATATGGGTTCAAAAAAAGAAGGTTGCTTTCGGGGAGAACCAAAAGGGAGTTCCGTTTCCATTCCCCAAACTGTTAAAAAACAAAAATTTTCTTTTTTTCCTTTTTTTTTCATTGGATCTCCATGATGAGATCGTATTTTAGATCTTCGCCAAGGTTTTAAACGAAAAGGAAATAAAATCTTTATCTGAATACCATCTGTTAACCAATCTTGGGGAAATTCTGTTTCTGATAA
Source organism: Musa acuminata AAA Group (assembly GCF_036884655.1). NCBI lineage: Eukaryota > Viridiplantae > Streptophyta > Magnoliopsida > Zingiberales > Musaceae > Musa > Musa acuminata. Next base: position 17,493 of record NW_027021188.1, on the reverse strand, counting down.
TGGAACACCATTATAGGTGCATTTAACATGTATTTCTCTATTCCATTCCTTCAAATCCTCATACCACTCGGGGAATTGGAATAATAACATACGTCCAATATTTTTAGCTATTATCAATGAAGGCAATACAATGTTTTTTCTAAAAAAAGATTGGGTTATCAGCATCAAACCTCTTATTGCTTGAGCAAATATAATGCTATCCCAAATTTCTGATATTGTTATCCGTTCATCTTCCTCTTTTTTTTTTTTCTCCTCGTCTTTTTTTTTCCCAGTGTTTGTCTCTTCCTCTTCCTCCTCAAAGTCGGAAGTTTCGGATTCTGGGTTTCCCCCCACGGAATTCCTAAAAATAAGATTAATTATTCGATATCTATATCTATCAAAAAAAGAAAAAAAAAAGACTTTGTCTATTCGATCCAAAAAAAGCGGGGAATGAACATTTGTTTGAAATATTTCCCAAATAACTGTTTTACGTCTTTGAGCACGCATGGATCCTTGGATTATACCCCGATTAAAATCTGGTTGTTGCGAATAACGTATCAAAGCCACCTCTTCTGCTTCTGCTTCTGCTTCTGCTTCTGCTTCTGCTTGATCAATATTATCAGTATCGGTATCCAGATTTTTATCAGTATAGATCACCACCCGTTTCGCTTTTCTTGAACAAATTTCATAATCTTCCTTCTGTTCTTCTCCATTTTCTTGATCCAGTCCTTCTAATTCATCGGTCAATTTGTATGACCATCGAGGAACCTTTTTACTGATTTCTTCTATTCCAATGGATTTTTTTTCTTCTATTCCAATGGATTTTTTTTCTTCTATTCCAATGGATTTTTTTTCAGTTGTTGTTTGATCATTTGGATTGGTTGTAATTATGTCGAATACAAATCTCAAGGATTTTGCTTTACTTTCTGAATTAATTCTTCTTTCTTCTTCCAATAAAAATAAAGAAGATTCATCGATTGACGTTAAGAAATTAACAATATAATTAAATGATGATTCTCATCAAGCGGATTCTTTTCATGTTCAAATTCTCGAGAATTTTTAGAAATAGGAAAGAGCCCATGAATCTTATTTATCCAAAACGTTTCTATGGAATCTACATCTTCTTCTTCTGTAGAAGTAATTAAATCATTTGTAGAAGTAATTAAATCATTTGTAGAAGTAATTAAATCATTCATGATTGTATGTGAATAGAATTTTTTTATTGTTCTTATTGTTCCACGATACGGTCCGCTCAAAAAAGGATCATACGCTTTTGGCAAGTATTCTTGCTCATTCTCATCGTTGCATAATCTGGTCCTTTTTTCAAGTATATCTAGAGCAAGAGATATCCTTTCTTCTTCTTCTCTTCTTCTTCTTCTTCTAGAGTTTTATTCGACTTATCAATTCATTGCTCAAGTTGTATTTTTTTTGCTCATTGGTAGAAACCCAATAATCATATAGGTCTTCATGGGAAAATTTTTCTGTCATGTACAAAGACATTTTCTTTCTATCATTTCCGAAAAAGTTGATAAACTAGGCGGATATGTAAAAGATATTATTTGTTTTCCATCACTTGAACACGTATAAAAAAAATATTGTGACATTTCATTTTGTACACTATTTTCAAATCGATTATTTTTTATATATCGCAATGGACGATTCCACCGCTTATAATCGAAAAGAAAAGTTACAATAGGTTTTTCAAAGTCAAGCAGAAAAAGTCTTTTCATTTTTCTCTTCTTCAAGTCTTCCCATTCCCAATTATCTTGATAGGTATCAAGATAAGAATCTTCGTAAACTGGGCTATCTTTATCGCATGTGTCTTTAAAGTGAAAGTGGAATTCATGCTTTGTTTTTTCCTTTCCATTCACTCGGATCTCTTCCGTTTCATCTATTTTGTCCGGATCCTCCTTTTCTTCCGAATAAAGGAAGGGTCTTTTTCGGTGGATCCCTCTTGTTCCTGTTTAGTCTCCTTCCTTTCGGAAGTTGTTTCTACATCGCTTTCTTCCTCACTTTCTACATCGCTTTCTTCCTCACTTTCTCCCCTTTCTTCCTTTTCTGAGGTTTCTTTCAGTTTCTTAGTGACAATAGGCGACGGCATTCTGCCTAAATAGTAGACACAGGTGATAAATAAGAGAATACTAAAAATTCGAGCCATAGAATTTCTCAATTCTGACACAAGGTACCTATTAGATTTAGCAAGGTACCTATTAGATTTAGATCGAATAGAATGATTTTGCCGTATCCAGAATAATACCAATCCAACCCATTTCATGAAGAAAATGTAACCAATTAACCAACCAATAAAACTACTTGTTACAAATAACATCTTGTTGTTGCATCGAAACATATAAATGTTGACTAATCTGGCTAACGTTGAACTGGTAAAATGAAATGGTTGAATAATTGAAAAATGAGATTATTCAGGAATACACATTGAATGCTGAGATTACGCATTGAATTTCTGGTAGTAGACCCATAATCAAAAAGTTTTTGTGATTGTTCCAGAAGAAA
>NW_027021187.1:22500-28813 GCF_036884655.1 Musa acuminata AAA Group | reverse complement strand
ATCATGCCTGAATCTAACCGGAGTTCGCGGTGGTGGAGGAACCGGATCGGAAAAAAGAGGGATTCTAGTTGTAAGATATCTAATGAAACCGTAGCTGGAATTAATGAAACCGTAGCTGGAATTAAGATCTCATTCAAAGAGAAAGATAGCGAATATCTGGAGTTTCTTTTTTTATCCTATACGGATGATCCGATCCGCAAGGACCATGATTGGGAATTGTTTGATCGTCTTTCTCCGAGGAAGAAGCGAAACATAATCAACTTGAATTTGGGACAGCTATTCGAAATCTTAGGGAAAGACTTGATTTGTTATCTCATGTCTGCTTTTCGTGAAAAAAGACCAATTGAAGGGGAGGGTTTCTTCAAACAACAAGGAGCTGAGGCAACTATTCAATCAAATGATATTGAGCATGTTTCCCATCTCTTCTCGAGAAACAAGTGGGGTATTTCTTTGCAAAATTGTGTTCAATTTCATATGTGGCAATTCCGCCAAGATCTCTTCGTTAGTTGGGGGAAGAATCAGCACGAATCGGATTTTTTGAGGAACGTATCGAGAGAGAATTTGATTTGGTTAGACAATGTGTGGTTGGTAAACAAGGATCGGTTTTTTAGCAAGGTACGGAATGTATTGTCAAATATTCAATATGATTCCACAAGATCTATTTTCGTTCAAGTAAGGGATTCTAGCCAATTGAAAGGATCTTCTGATCAATCCATAGATCATTTCGATTCCATTAGAAATGAGGATTCAGAATATCCCACATTGATCGATCAAACAGACATTCAGCAACTAAAAGAAAGATCGATTCTTTGGGATCCTTCCTTTCTTCAAACGGAACGAACAGAGATAGAATCAGATCGATTCCCGAAATGCCTTTTTGGATCTTCCTCAATGTCCCGGCTATTCACGGAACGTGAGAAGCAGATGAATAATCATCTGCTTCCGGAAGAAATCGAAGAATTTCTTGGGAATCCTACAAGATCAATTCGTTCTTTTTTCTCTGACAGATGGTCAGAACTTCATCTGGGTTCGAATCCTATTGAGAGGTCCACTAGAGATCAGAAATTTTTGAAGAAAAAACAAGATGTTTCTTTTGTCCCTTCCAGGCGATTGGAAAATAAAGAAATGGTTGATATATTCAAGATAATTATGTATTTACAAAATACCGTCTCAATTCATCCTATTTCATCAGATCCGGGATGTGATATGGTTCCGAAGGATGAACCGGATATGGACAGTTCCAATAAGATTTCATTCTTGAACAAAAATCCATTTTTTGATTTATTTCATCTATTCCATGACCGGAACAAAAGGGGATACACGTTACACCACGATTTTGAATCAGAAGAGAGATTTCAAGAAATGGCAGATCTATTCACTCTATCAATAACCGAGCCGGATCTGGTGTATCATAGGGGATTTGCCTTTTCTATTGATTCCTACGGGTTGGATCAAAAAAAATTCTTGAATGAGGTATTCAACTCCAGAGATGAATCGAAAAAGAAATCTTTATTGGTTCTACCTCCTCTTTTTTATGAAGAGAATGAATCTTTTTATCGAAGGATCAGAAAAAAATCGGTCCGGATCTACTGCGGGAATGATTTGGAAGATCCAAAACTAAAAACAGCGGTATTTGCTAGCAACAACATAATGGAGGCAGTCAATCAATATAGATTGATCCGAAATCTGATTCAAATCCAATATAGCACCTATGGGTACATAAGAAATGTATCTAATCGATTCTTTTTAATGAATAGATCCGATCGCAACTTCGAATATGGAATTCAAAGGGATCAAATAGGAAATGATACTCTGAATCATATAACTATAATGAAATATACGATCAACCAACATTTATCGAATTTGAAAAAGAGTCAGAAGAAATGGTTTGATCCTCTTTTTTCTCGAACCGAGAGATCCATGAATCGGGATCCTGATGTATATAGATACAAATGGTCCAATGAGAGCAAGAATTTCCAGGAACATTTGGAACATTTCGTTTCTGAACAGAAGAACCGTTTTCAAGTAGTGTTCGATCGGTTACGTATTAATCAATATTCGATTGATTGGTCCGAGGCTATCGACAAACAAAATTTGTCTAAGTCACTTCGTTTCTTTTTGTCCAAGTCACTTCCCTTTTTGTCCAAGTCACTTCCCTTTTTGTCCAAGTCACTTCCCCTTTTCTTTGTGAGTATCGGGAATATCCCCATTCATAGGTCCGAGATCCACATCCGTGAATTGAAAGGTCCGAATGATCAACTCCGCAATCAGTTGTTAGAATCAATAGGTGTTCAAATCGTTCATTTGAATAAATTGAAACCCTTCTTATTGGATGATCATGATACTTCCCAAAGACCGGAATTCTTTATCAATGGAGGAACAACATTACCATTTTTGTTCAAAAAGATACCAGAGTGGATGATTGACTCATTCTATACTAGAAATAATCGCAGGAAATCCTTTGATAACACGGATTCCTATTTCTCAATGATATTCCATGATCGAGACAATTGGCTGAATCCCGTGAAACCATTTCATAGAAGTTCATTGATATCTTCTTTTTATAAAGCAAATCGACTTCGATTCTTGAATGATCCAAATCACTTCTGGTTCTATTGTAACAAAAGATTCCCTTTTTATGTGGAAAAGACCCGTATCAATAATTATGATCTTACATATGGACAATTCCTCACTACCTTGTTCATTCGCAACAAAATATTTTCTTCGTGCGTCGGTAAAAAAAAACATATTTTTTTGGAGAGAGAGACTATTTCACCAATCGAGTCACAGGTATCTAACATATTCATACCTAAAGATTTTCCACAAAGTGGTGACAAAACGTATAACTTGTACAAATCTTTCCGTTTTCCAATTCGATCCGAGCCATTCGTTCGTAGAGCTATTTACTCGATCGCAGACATTTCTGCAACACCTCTAACAGAGAAACAAAGAGTCAATTTTGGAAGAACTTATTGTCAGCCTCTTTCAGATATGAATCTATCTGATTCAGAAGGGAAGAACTTGCATCGGTATCTCAGTTTCAATTCAAACATGGGTTTGATTCACACTCCATGTTCTGAGAAATATTTACCATCCGGAAAGAGGAAAAAAAAACGGAGTCTTTCTCTAAAGAAATGCGTTGAGAAACGGCAGATGTATAGAACCTTTCAACGAGATAGTGCTTTTTCAAATCTCTCAAAATGGAATCTGTTCCAAACAAAATGGAATCCGTTCCAAACATATATGCCATGGTTCCTTACTTTGACAGAGTGCAAATATCTAAATTTCACCCTTTTAGATACTTTTTCAGACCCATTGTCGATACTAAGTAGCAGTCACAAATTTGTATCCATTTTTCATGATATTATGCATGGATCAGATATATCATGGCCAATTCCTCAGAAGATTCTTCCACAATGGACTCTGATAAGTGAGATTTTGAGTCTGATAAGTGAGATTTCGAGGGAGTGTTTACAGAATCTTCTTCTGTCCGAAGAAATGATTCATCGAAATAATGAGTCACCCGTTCCATTGATATGGACACATCTGAGATCAACAAATGCTCGGGAGTTGGAGTTCCTCTATTCAATCTTTTCCCTTCTTCTTGTTGCTGGATATCTCGTTCGTATACATCTTCTCTTTGTTTCCCAAGCCTCTAGTGAGTTACAGACAGAGTTAGAAAAGATCAAATCTTTGATGATTCCATCATACATGATTGAGTTGCGAAAACTTTTGGATGGGTATCCTACATCTGAACTGAATTCTTTCTGGTTAAAGAATCTCTTTCTAGTTGTTCTGAAACAATTAGGAGATTCTCTGGAAGAAATACGGGGTTTTGCTTTTGGTGGCAACATGCTATTGGTCGCTTGTGGGGTCAAATCAATACGTTCTAGGAAGAAATATTTGAATATCAATCTCATCGATCTCATAAGTATCATATCAAATCCCATCAATCTCATAAGTATCATACCAAATCCCATCAATCGAATCACTTTTTCGAGAAATACGAGACATCTAAGTCGTACAAGTAAAGAGATCCATTCATTGATAAGAAAAAGAAAAAAGGTGAACGGTGATTGGATTGATGAGAAAATAGAATCCTGGGTCGCGAACAGTGATTCGATTGATGATGAAGAAAGAGAATTCTTGGTTCAGTTCTCCACCTTAACGACAGAAAAAAGGATTGATCAAATTCTATTGAGTCTGACTCATAGTGATCATTTATCAAAGAATGACTCTGGTTATCAAATGATTGAACAACCGGGATCAATTTACTTACGATACTTAGTTGACAAGTATATAATGAATTATGAGTTCAATGGATCCTGTTTAGCAGAAAGACGGATATTCCTTGCTCATTATCAGACAATTACTTATTCACAAACCTCGTGTGGGGCTAATAGTTTTCATTTCCCATCTCATGGAAAACCCTTTTCGCTCCGCTTAGCCCTATCCCCTTCTAGGAGTATTTTAGTGATAGGTTCTATAGGAACTGGACGATCCTATTTGGTCAAATACCTAGCGACAAACCCCTATGTTCCTTTCATTACGGTATTTCCGAACAAGTTCCCGGATGACAAGCCTAAAGATTATTTTATTGATGATATCGATTTTGATGATAGTGATAGTGACGATATCGATATTGATGATAGTGACGATATCGATATTGATGATAGTGACGATATTGATGATGACCTTGATACGGAGCTGCTAACTATGTATATGACGCCGAAAATAGACCGATTTGATATCACCTTTCAATTCGAATTAGCAAAAGCAATGTCTCCTTGCATAATATGGATTCCAAACATTCATGATCTGTATATGAATGAGTCGAATTACTTATCCCTCGGTCTATTAGAGAACTATCTCTCCAGAGATTGTGAAAGATGTTCCACTAGAAATATTCTTGTTATTGCTTCGACTCATATTCCCCAAAAAGTGGATCCCGCTCTAATAGCTCCGAATAAATTAAATACATGCATTAAGATACGAAGGCTTCTTATTCCGCAACAACGAAAGCACTTTTTCATTCTTTCATATACTAGGGGATTTCACTTGGAAAAGAAAATGTTCCATACTAACGGATTGGGGTCCATAACCATGGGTTCCAATGTACGAGATCTTGTAGCACTTATCAATGAGGCCCTATCAATTAGTATTACACAGAAGAAATCAATTATAGAAACTAATACAATTAGATTAGCTCTTCATAGACAAACTTGGGATTTGCGATCCCAGGTAAGATCGGTTCAGGATCATGGGATCCTTTTCTATCAGATAGGAAGGGCTGTTGCACAAAATGTACTTCTAAGTAATTGCCCCATAGATCCTATATCTATCTATATGAAGAAGAGATCAGAAGGGGATTCTTATTTGTACAAATGGTACTTCGAACTTGGAACGAGCATGAAGAAATTAACGATACTTCTTTATCTTTTGAGTTGTTCTGCCGGATCGGTCGCTCAAGATCTTTGGTCTTCACCCGGACCTGATGAAAAAAATTGGATCACTTCTTATAGATTCGTTGAGAATGATTCTGATCTAGTTCATGGCCTATTAGAAGTAGAAGGCGCTCTGGTGGGACCCTCACGGACAGAAAAAGATTGCAGTCAGTTTGATAATAATCGAGTGACATTACTTCTTCGGTCCGAACAGTTAGATATGATGCAAAACAGATCTTGTTCTATCGTTGATCAGAGATTTCTATATGAAAAATACGAATCGGAGTTTGAAGAAGAGGAAGAGGTCGTCGACCTGCAACAGATAAAGGAGGATTTATTCAATCACATAGTTTGGGCTCCTAGAATATGGCGCCCTTGTGGCAAACTATGTGATTGTATTGAAAAGCCCACTTTTCTCTATCGGGCTCGGGGCAAGCGGACCTTTTATCATGAAGAGGATGAGTATCATGAAGAGGATGAGTATCATGAAGAGGATGAGCTTCAAGAGAATGATTCGGAGTTCTTGCAGAGTGAAACCATGCAGTACCAGACACGAGATAGATCTTCCAAAGAACAAGGCTTTTTTCGAGTAAGCCAATTCATTTGGGACCCTGCGGATCCATTCTTTTTCCTATTCAAAGATCAGCCCTTTGTCTCTGTGTTTTCACGTCGAGAATTCTTTGCAGATGAAGAGATGTCAAAGGTGCTTATTACTTCCCAAACAAAACCTTCTACATCTATGTATAAATGCTGGTTCATCAAGAATACGCAAGAAAGGTACTTCGAATTGTTGATTCATCGCCAGAGATGGCTTAGAAGCAATAGTCCATTATCTAATGGATCTTTCCTTTCTAATACTCTATCCGAGA
>NW_027021187.1:0-5000 GCF_036884655.1 Musa acuminata AAA Group | reverse complement strand
GAAGAGATCCGAGTGAATGGAAAGGAAAAAACAAAGCATGAATTCCACTTTCACTTTAAAGACACATGCGATAAAGATAGCCCAGTTTACGAAGATTCTTATCTTGATACCTATCAAGATAATTGGGAATTGGGAAGACTTGAAGAAGAGAAAAATGAAAAGACTTTTTTCTGCTTTGACTTTGAAAAACCTATTGTAACTTTTCTTTTCGATTATAAGCGGTGGAATCGTCCATTGCGATATATAAAAAATAATCGATTTGAAAATAGTGTACAAAATGAAATGTCACAATATTTTTTTTATACGTGTTCAAGTGATGGAAAACAAATAATATCTTTTACATATCCGCCTAGTTTATCAACTTTTTCGGAAATGATAGAACGCAAAATGTCTTTGTACATGACAGAAAAATTTTCCCATGAAGACCTATATGATTATTGGGTTTCTACCAATGAGCAAAAAAAATACAACTTGAGCAATGAATTGATAAGTCGAATAAAAACTCTAGAAGAAGAAGAAGAAGAAGAAGAAGAAGAAAGGATATCTCTTGCTCTAGATATACTTGAAAAAAGGACCAGATTATGCAACGATGAGAATGAGCAAGAATACTTGCCAAAAGCGTATGATCCTTTTTTGAGCGGACCGTATCGTGGAACAATAAGAACAATAAAAAAATTCTATTCACATACAATCATGAATGATTTAATTACTTCTACAAATGATTTAATTACTTCTACAAATGATTTAATTACTTCTACAGAAGAAGAAGATGTAGATTCCATAGAAACGTTTTGGATAAATAAGATTCATGGGCTCTTTCCTATTTCTAAAAATTCTCGAGAATTTGAACATGAAAAGAATCCGCTTGATGAGAAATCATCATTTAATTATATTGTTAATTTCTTAACGTCAATCGATGAATCTTCTTTATTTTTATTGGAAGAAGAAAGAAGAATTAATTCAGAAAGTAAAGCAAAATCCTTGAGATTTGTATTCGACATAATTACAACCAATCCAAATGATCAAACAACAACTGAAAAAAAATCCATTGGAATAGAAGAAAAAAAATCCATTGGAATAGAAGAAAAAAAATCCATTGGAATAGAAGAAATCAGTAAAAAGGTTCCTCGATGGTCATACAAATTGACCGATGAATTAGAAGGACTGGATCAAGAAAATGGAGAAGAACAGAAGGAAGATTATGAAATTTGTTCAAGAAAAGCGAAACGGGTGGTGATCTATACTGATAAAAATCTGGATACCGATACTGATAATATTGATCAAGCAGAAGCAGAAGCAGAAGCAGAAGCAGAAGCAGAAGAGGTGGCTTTGATACGTTATTCGCAACAACCAGATTTTAATCGGGGTATAATCCAAGGATCCATGCGTGCTCAAAGACGTAAAACAGTTATTTGGGAAATATTTCAAACAAATGTTCATTCCCCGCTTTTTTTGGATCGAATAGACAAAGTCTTTTTTTTTTCTTTTTTTGATAGATATAGATATCGAATAATTAATCTTATTTTTAGGAATTCCGTGGGGGGAAACCCAGAATCCGAAACTTCCGACTTTGAGGAGGAAGAGGAAGAGACAAACACTGGGAAAAAAAAAGACGAGGAGAAAAAAAAAAAAGAGGAAGATGAACGGATAACAATATCAGAAATTTGGGATAGCATTATATTTGCTCAAGCAATAAGAGGTTTGATGCTGATAACCCAATCTTTTTTTAGAAAAAACATTGTATTGCCTTCATTGATAATAGCTAAAAATATTGGACGTATGTTATTATTCCAATTCCCCGAGTGGTATGAGGATTTGAAGGAATGGAATAGAGAAATACATGTTAAATGCACCTATAATGGTGTTCCATTATCAGAAACAGAATTTCCCCAAGATTGGTTAACAGATGGTATTCAGATAAAGATTTTATTTCCTTTTCGTTTAAAACCTTGGCGAAGATCTAAAATACGATCTCATCATGGAGATCCAATGAAAAAAAAAGGAAAAAAAGAAAATTTTTGTTTTTTAACAGTTTGGGGAATGGAAACGGAACTCCCTTTTGGTTCTCCCCGAAAGCAACCTTCTTTTTTTGAACCCATATATAAGGAACTCAAAAAAAAAATTAGAAAAGTAAAAAAGAACTCTCTAAAAGTTTCAAAAGAAAAAAAAAGATGGGTCATCAAAATAGTTCTAGTTCTAAAACGAGTTCTAAAACGAGTTCTAAAACGAATAGTTCTAGTTCTAAAACGAATAGTTCTAGTTCTAAAACGAACAGTTCTAGTTCTAAAACGAATAATGAAGAAACTTGAAAAAGTGAACCAAATTTCTTTATTTGAATTGAGGAAGGGAAAAGTACATGAACCAAATGAAAATGCAAAAGATTCAAAAAAAAATAATCAGATTATTCACGAATCGACCATTCAAATTCGATCTATGAATTGGACAAATTATTTACTCATAGAAAAAAAAATGAAAGATCTTGCTGATAAGACAATCACAATAAGGAATCAAATAGAAGGAATCACAAAAGACAAGAAGAAAATAGTTCTAGCCTATCATGATAAAAGACCGGAATTACAAAAACATATTTGGCAGATACTTCAAAGAAAAAATACCCGATTAATACGCAAATCACATTATTTTATGAAATCTTTCATTGAAAAAATATACATAGATATCTTGCAATGTATGGTTACCATTTCTAAGGTTAATGCACAACTTTTAAAAAAAACAATTATCAATGAATCCATTTACAACGATGAAAGAAATCAAGAAGGAATTGATGAAACAGATCAAGATACAATGAACTTTATTTCGACTATAAAAAAGTCCTTTTCTAATCCTAATATTAGAAATGATTTAAACACTTATCACGACTTATCTTCCTTGTCCCAAGCATATGTATTTTACAAATTGTCACAAACCCAATTATTTAACAACCATCACCTGAGATCTGTACTTCAATATCACGATCACGGGACCTATCCTTTTATTAAAGACAAGATAAAGTATTATTGTATGACACGAGGAATATTTGATTCCAAATCAAGGTTTGATTCCAAATCAAGGCATAAGAAAATTAATAAGTCTGGAATGAATAAATGGAAAAACTGGTTAAAGGGTCATTATCAATATAATTTTTCTCGGAGCAAATGGTCTCGATTAGTACCGAAAAAATGGCGAAATAGAGTCAATCAACGTTGTACTATTCAAAATAAAGAATCAATGAAATTGTATTCATATAAAAAAGAAAAAGACCGATTAATTCATTACATGAATGAAAATTTTTGTGCAGTGGATTTATCGATGAGTCAAAAAGAAAAATTTAAAAAACACTACAGATATGATCTTTTATCACATGAATATATAAATTATGGGGATAGTAAGGACTCATACACACTGAAACCCGAATCGTTTTATGTATTGCTAAATATGACTATTGATGATTACCTAAAAAAAGGATATTTTATTGATACCCATAAAAATCTGGATAGAAAATATTTGGATTATAGAATTCTTCATTTTTGCCTTAGAAACAATAGTGATATTGAGAACAATAGTGATATTGAGAACAATAGTGATATTGAGAACAATAGTGATATTGAGGACTGGACCGATATGTATATCGGTACCGAAATTTATAAAAATACTAATAAAAATACTAAGACTAAGACTCATCAAAAAAAAATTTTTGATTGGATGGGAATGAATCGAAATTATTCTACCATATCAAATCTAGAACCTTGGTTCTTCCCAGAATTTGTGTTACCTTTTGATGCATATAAGATTAAACCGTGGATCATACCAATCAAATTACTTCTTTCTAATATTTATTATGAAAATGATATTAGTCAAAATCAAAATGAAAAAAATATTAGTCAAAATCAAAATGAAAAAAATATTAGTCAAAATCAAAATAAAAAAAATATTAGTCAAAATCAAAATAAAAAAAATATTAGTCAAAATCAAAATAAAAAAAATATTAGTCAAAATCAAAATAAAAAAAATATTAGTCAAAATCAAAATAAAAAAAATATTAGTCAAAATCAAAATAAAAAAAATATTAGTCAAAATCAAAATAAAAAAAATATTAGTCAAAATCAAAACATCAAAGATTCCGTTAAAATAGAATTTCAAAATTCCAACCAAGAAAAAGAGGGTCAATCAAATCTTGTATCAGATCCACAAAAACAAAACCAAAAGGAATATCTTGAAGAGGATTGCACGAGATCAAACATTAAAAAAGGTAAAAAAAAAAAAAAACAATCCAAGAAAAATAAGGAAGGAGAACTAGATTTGTTCCTGAAAAAATATTTTATTTTTCAATTAAGATGGGATGACCCCTTGAATCAAAAAATTATTAATAATGTTAGGATATATTGTCTCCTACTTAGATTGATAAATCCAAGGGAAATTGCTATATCCTCGATTCAAAGAGGAGAGATGCATCTGGATGTAATGCTGATTCAGAAAGATCTAGCTCTTACAGAATTAATAAAAAGGGGAATATTAATTATCGAACCAATTCGTCTATCTTTAAGAAGGGATGGAAAATTCATTATATATCAAACCATAAGTATTTCATTGATCGATAAGAGTAAACACCAAATTAATAGAAAATACATAAAGAAAAGATATGTTGATAAGAATAATTTGAAAAAATCCACTGGACGACATGGCAATATATTTGTGAATGGGGATCAAGATCATTATAATTTCTTTGTTCCTGAAAATATTCTATCTCCTAGACGTCGTAGAGAATTGAGAATTCTAATTTGTTTCAACTCTCATAATCGGGATATTGTGAATAGAAATCCAGTATTTTGCAACGAAAACAACATAAGAAACTCTGAACAATTTTTGAATGAGGACAAACGTCTTAATACGGATTTAAATAAATTAATTAAATGCAAATTGTTTCTTTGGCCCAATTACCGATTAGAAGATTTAGCTTGTATGAATCGCTATTGGTTTGATACCAATAATGGTAGTCGTTTCAG
>NW_027021186.1:12500-15000 GCF_036884655.1 Musa acuminata AAA Group | reverse complement strand
TCAGCACCCTGGAACCCCCCGGGTGGCACAGGGCTGGATGGGGCTTTCGTATAGCAGGGACGGTGCTGCCTCTCGCTTCGCTCGCTGTTCGCCGCTCACCGCTCGCTCGCTCAGCCAAAAATGGCCAGTTTTGGCCCGTTTTTGGGCTGTTTTGGCCTGTTTTTGGTCCGTTCTTGCATGGCGCGGTGACCGTCGTGAGCGGAGCAAAACGTCAGCCATCTCAGCACCCTGGAACCCCCCGGGTGGCACAGGGCTGGATGGGGCTTTCGTATAGCAGGGACGGTGCTGCCTCACGCTTCGCTCGCTGTTCGCCGCTCGCCGCTCGCTCGCGCAGCCAAAAATGACCAGTTTTGGCCCGTTTTTGGGCTGTTTTGGCCTGTTTATGGTCCGTTCTTGCGTGGTGCGGTGACCGTCGTGAGCGGAGCAAAACGTCAGCCATCTCAGCACCCTGGAACCCCCCGGGTGGCACAGGGCTGGATGGGGCTTTCGTATATAGCAGGGACGGTGCTGCCTCTCGCTTCGCTCGCTGTCCGCCGCTCGCCGCTCGCTCGCGCAGCCAAAAATGGCCAGTTTTGGCCCGTTTTTGGGCCGTTTTGGCCAGTTTTTGGCCTGTTCTTGCATTGCGCGGTGACCGTCGAGAGCGGAGCAAAACGTCAGCCATCTCAGCACCCTGGAACCCCCCGGGTGGCACAGGGCTGGATGGGGCTTTCGTATAGCAGGGACGGTGCTGCCTCTCGCTTCGCTCGCTGTCCGCCGCTCGCCGCTCGCTCGTGCAGCCAAAAATGGCCAGTTTTGGCCCGTTTTTGGGCCGTTTTGGCCAGTTTTTGGCCTGTTCTTGCATTGCGCGGTGACCGTCGAGAGCGGAGCAAAACGTCAGCCATCTCAGCACCCTGGAACCCCCCGGGTGGCACAGGGCTGGATGGGGCTTTCGTATAGCAGGGACGGTGCTGCCTCTCGCTTCGCTCGCTGTCCGCCGCTCGCCGCTCGCTCGTGCAGCCAAAAATGGCCAGTTTTGGCCCGTTTTTGGGCCGTTTTGGCCAGTTTTTGGCCTGTTCTTGCATTGCGCGGTGACCGTCGAGAGCGGAGCAAAACGTCAGCCATCTCAGCACCCTGGAACCCCCCGGGTGGCACAGGGCTGGATGGGGCTTTCGTATAGCAGGGACGGTGCTGCCTCTCGCTTCGCTCGCTGTCCGCCGCTCGCCGCTCGCTCGTGCAGCCAAAAATGGCCAGTTTTGGCCCGTTTTTGGGCCGTTTTGGCCAGTTTTTGGCCTGTTCTTGCATTGCGCGGTGACCGTCGAGAGCGGAGCAAAACGTCAGCCATCTCAGCACCCTGGAACCCCCCGGGTGGCACAGGGCTGGATGGGGCTTTCGTATAGCAGGGACGGTGCTGCCTCTCGCTTCGCTCGCTGTCCGCCGCTCGCCGCTCGCTCGTGCAGCCAAAAATGGCCAGTTTTGGCCCGTTTTTGGGCCGTTTTGGCCAGTTTTTGGCCTGTTCTTGCATTGCGCGGTGACCGTCGAGAGCGGAGCAAAACGTCAGCCATCTCAGCACCCTGGAACCCCCCGGGTGGCACAGGGCTGGATGGGGCTTTCGTATAGCAGGGACGGTGCTGCCTCTCGCTTCGCTCGCTGTCCGCCGCTCGCCGCTCGCTCGCGCAGCCAAAAATGGCCAGTTTTGGCCCGTTTTTGGGCCGTTTTGGCCAGTTTTTGGCCTGTTCTTGCATTGCGCGGTGACCGTCGAGAGCGGAGCAAAACGTCAGCCATCTCAGCACCCTGGAACCCCCCGGGTGGCACAGGGCTGGATGGGGCTTTCGTATAGCAGGGACGGTGCTGCCTCTCGCTTCGCTCGCTGTCCGCCGCTCGCCGCTCGCGCAGCCAAAAATGGCCAGTTTTGGCCCGTTTTTGGGCCGTTTTGGCCAGTTTTTGGCCTGTTCTTGCATTGCGCGGTGACCGTCGAGAGCGGAGCAAAACGTCAGCCATCTCAGCACCCTGGAACCCCCCGGGTGGCACAGGGCTGGATGGGGCTTTCGTATAGCAGGGACGGTGCTGCCTCTCGCTTCGCTCGCTGTTCGCCGCTCGCCGCTCGCTCGCGCAGCCAAAAATGGCCAGTTTTGGCCCGTTTTTGGGCTGTTTTGGCCAGTTTTTGGCCTGTTCTTGCGTGGTGCGGTGACCGTCGTGAGCGGAGCAAAACGTCAGCCATCTCAGCACCCTGGAACCCCCCGGGTGGCACAGGGCTGGATGGGGCTTTCGTATAGCAGGGACGGTGCTGCCTCTCGCTTCGCTCGCTGTTCGCCGCTCGCCGCTCGCTCGCGCAGCCAAAAATGGCCAGTTTTGGCCCGTTTTTGGGCTGTTTTGGCCTGTTTTTGGGCTGTTCTTGTGTGGCGCGGTGACCGTCGTGAGCGGAGCAAAATGTCAGCCATCTCAGCACCCTGGAACCCCCCGGGTGGCACAGGGCTGGATGGGGCTTTCGTATAGCAGGGACGGTGCTGCCTCGCGCTTCGCT
>NW_027021186.1:0-2500 GCF_036884655.1 Musa acuminata AAA Group | reverse complement strand
CCGCTCGCCGCTCGCTCGTGCAGCCAAAAATGGCCAGTTTTGGCCCGTTTTTGGGCCGTTTTGGCCAGTTTTTGGCCTGTTCTTGCATTGCGCGGTGACCGTCGAGAGCGGAGCAAAACGTCAGCCATCTCAGCACCCTGGAACCCCCCGGGTGGCACAGGGCTGGATGGGGCTTTCGTATAGCAGGGACGGTGCTGCCTCTCGCTTCGCTCGCTGTCCGCCGCTCGCCGCTCGCTCGTGCAGCCAAAAATGGCCAGTTTTGGCCCGTTTTTGGGCCGTTTTGGCCAGTTTTTGGCCTGTTCTTGCATTGCGCGGTGACCGTCGAGAGCGGAGCAAAACGTCAGCCATCTCAGCACCCTGGAACCCCCCGGGTGGCACAGGGCTGGATGGGGCTTTCGTATAGCAGGGACGGTGCTGCCTCTCGCTTCGCTCGCTGTCCGCCGCTCGCCGCTCGCTCGCGCAGCCAAAAATGGCCAGTTTTGGCCCGTTTTTGGGCCGTTTTGGCCAGTTTTTGGCCTGTTCTTGCATTGCGCGGTGACCGTCGAGAGCGGAGCAAAACGTCAGCCATCTCAGCACCCTGGAACCCCCCGGGTGGCACAGGGCTGGATGGGGCTTTCGTATAGCAGGGACGGTGCTGCCTCTCGCTTCGCTCGCTGTCCGCCGCTCGCCGCTCGCGCAGCCAAAAATGGCCAGTTTTGGCCCGTTTTTGGGCCGTTTTGGCCAGTTTTTGGCCTGTTCTTGCATTGCGCGGTGACCGTCGAGAGCGGAGCAAAACGTCAGCCATCTCAGCACCCTGGAACCCCCCGGGTGGCACAGGGCTGGATGGGGCTTTCGTATAGCAGGGACGGTGCTGCCTCTCGCTTCGCTCGCTGTTCGCCGCTCGCCGCTCGCTCGCGCAGCCAAAAATGGCCAGTTTTGGCCCGTTTTTGGGCTGTTTTGGCCAGTTTTTGGCCTGTTCTTGCGTGGTGCGGTGACCGTCGTGAGCGGAGCAAAACGTCAGCCATCTCAGCACCCTGGAACCCCCCGGGTGGCACAGGGCTGGATGGGGCTTTCGTATAGCAGGGACGGTGCTGCCTCTCGCTTCGCTCGCTGTTCGCCGCTCGCCGCTCGCTCGCGCAGCCAAAAATGGCCAGTTTTGGCCCGTTTTTGGGCTGTTTTGGCCTGTTTTTGGGCTGTTCTTGTGTGGCGCGGTGACCGTCGTGAGCGGAGCAAAATGTCAGCCATCTCAGCACCCTGGAACCCCCCGGGTGGCACAGGGCTGGATGGGGCTTTCGTATAGCAGGGACGGTGCTGCCTCGCGCTTCGCTCGCTGTTCGCCGCTCTCCGCTCGCTCGCGCAGCAAAAAATGGCCAGTTTTGGCCCGTTTTTGGGCTGTTTTGGCCAGTTTTTGGCCTGTTCTTGCGTGCCGCGGCGACCGTCGTGAGCGGAGCAAAACGTCAGCCATCTCAGCACCCTGGAACCCCCCGGGTGGCACAGGGCTGGATGGGGCTTTCGTATAGCAGGGACGGTGCTGCCTCTCGCTTCGCTCGCTGTCCGCCGCTCGCTGCTCGCTCGCGCAGCCAAAAATGGCCAGTTTTGGCCCGTTTTTGGGCTGTTTTGGCCTGTTTTTGGGCTGTTCTTGTGTGCCGCGGCGACCGTCGTGAGCGGAGCAAAATGTCAGCCATCTCAGCACCCTGGAACCCCCCGGGTGGCACAGGGCTGGATGGGGCTTTCGTATAGCAGGGACGGTGCTGCCTCTCGCTTCGCTCGCTGTCCGCCGCTCGCCGCTCGCTCGCGCAGCCAAAAATGGCCAGTTTTGGCCCGTTTTTGGGCCGTTTTGGCCAGTTTTTGGCCTGTTCTTGCGTTGCGCGGTGACCGTCGAGAGCGGAGCAAAACGTCAGCCATCTCAGCACCCTGGAACCCCCCGGGTGGCACAGGGCTGGATGGGGCTTTCGTATAGCAGGGACGGTGCTGCCTCTCGCTTCGCTCGCTGTCCGCCGCTCGCCGCTCGCTCGCGCAGCCAAAAATGGCCAGTTTTGGCCCGTTTTTGGGCCGTTTTGGCCAGTTTTTGGCCTGTTCTTGCGTTGCGCGGTGACCGTCGAGAGCGGAGCAAAACGTCAGCCATCTCAGCACCCTGGAACCCCCCGGGTGGCACAGGGCTGGATGGGGCTTTCGTATAGCAGGGACGGTGCTGCCTCTCGCTTCGCTCGCTGTCCGCCGCTCGCCGCTCGCTCGCGCAGCCAAAAATGGCCAGTTTTGGCCCGTTTTTGGGCCGTTTTGGCCAGTTTTTGGCCTGTTCTTGCTTTGCGCGGTGACCGTCGAGAGTGGAGCAAAACGTCAGCCATCTCAGCACCCTGGAACCCCCCAGGTGGCACAGGGCTGGATGGGGCTTTTGTATAGCAGGGATGGTGCTGCCTCTCGCTTCGCTCGCTGTCCGCATCTCGTCGCTTGCTCGCGCAGCCAAAAATGGCCTGTTTTGGCCCGTTTTTGGGCTGTTTTGGCCTGTTTCTGGGCCATTTTT